>NW_024396283.1:0-6309 GCF_016617805.1 Bactrocera tryoni
GAGCACTATTGCCTCGCTCCTAGTAGGGATAGAAAACAGGTTGAGGGCTTTTGTAAAAGCTGCTTAAATTATCTAACCGATGCTATTTATTTGACCCACCTACATCGAATACTTTAGCCGCTAGAGCGTTTACAAAGTTGAAATAAACATGTGATTTTTCTCAAAACACTACATTCTCTTGCCAGGCTCTTGGTAGGAACAGAAAATAGGTTAAGAGCTTTTCTAAGAAGCTCCTTAAATTATCCGACCGTTGCTATTTATTTGACCCGCCTGCGTCGAATACTTTAGCCGCCAGAGCGTTTACAAAGCTGAAACAAACATGCGATTTTTCTCAAAACACTACATTTGTTTGTGAACACTATTGCCACGCTCCTGGTAGGGATAGAAAACAGGTTGAGGGCTTTTCTAAAAGATCCTTAAATTATCTAACCGATGCTATTTATTTGACCCACCTACGTCGAATACTTTAGCCGCTAGGGCGTTTAAAAAGTTGAAACAAACATGTGATTTTTCTCAAAACACTACATTTGCTTGTGAACACTATTGCCACGCTCCTGGTAGGGATAGAGAATAAGTTGAGGGCTTTTCTAAAGGCTCCTTTAATTATCTAACCGATGCTATTTATTTGACCCACCTACATCGAATACTTTAGCCGCTAGAGCGTTTACAAAGTTGAAACAAACATGCGATTTTTCTCAAAACACTACATTTGTTTGTGAGCACTATTGCCTCGCTCCTGGTAGGGATAGAAAACAGGTTGAGGGCTTTTCTAAAAGATCCTTAAATTATCTAACCGATGCTATTTATTTGACCCACCTACGTCGAATACTTTAGCCGCTAGAGCGTTTAAAAAGTTGAAACAAACATGTGATTTTTCTCAAAACACTACATTTGCTTGTGAACACTATTGCCACGCTCCTGGTAGGGATAGAGAATAAGTTGAGGGCTTTTCTAAAAGCTCCTTAAATTATCTAACCGATGCTATTTATTTGACCCACCTACATCGAATACTTTAGCCGCTAGAGCGTTTACAAAGTTGAAACAAACATGTGATTTTTCTCAAAACACTACATTTGCTTGCGAACACTATTGCCGCGCTCCTGGTAGGGATAGAGAATGAGTTGAGGGCTTTTCTAAAAGCTCCTTAAATTATCTAACCGATGCTATTTATTTGACCCACCTACATCGAATACTTTAGCCGCTAGGGCGTTTACAAAGTTGAAACAAACATGTGATTTTTCTCAAAACACTACATTTGTTTGTGAGCACTATTGCCTCGCTCCTGGTAGAGATAGAAAATGGGTTGAGGGCTTTTCTAAAAGCTCCTTAAGCTATCTAACCGATGCTGTTCATTTGACCCACCTACATCGAGTACTTTAGCCGCTAGAGAGTTTAAAAAGTTGAAACAAACATGTGATTTTTCTCAAAACACTACATTTGCTTGCGAACACTATTGCCGCGCTCCTGGTAGGGATAGAGAATGAGTTGAGGGCTTTTCTAAAAGATCCTTAAATTATCTAACCGATGCTATTTATTTGACCCACCTACGTCGAATACTTTAGCCGCTAGGGCGATTATAAAGTTGAAATAAAAAGGTGATTTTTCTTAAAACACTACATTTGTTTGTGAACACTATTGCCTCGCTCCTGGTAGGGATAGAGAATAAGTTGAGGGCTTTTCTAAAGGCTCCTTAAATAATCTAACCGATGCTATTTATTTGACCCACCTTCGTCGAATACTTTAGCCGCTAGAGCGTTTACAAAGTTGAAACAAACATGTGATTTTTCTCAAAACACTACATTTGTTTGTGAACACTATTGCCTCGCTCCTGGTAGGGATAGAAAACAGGTTGAGGGCTTTTCTAAAAGATCCTTAAATTATCTAACCGATGCTATTTATTTGATCCACCTACATCGAATACTTTAGCCGCTTGAGCGTTTACAAAGTTGAAACAAACATGTGATTTTTCTCAAAACACTACATTTGTTTGTGAGCACTATTGCCTCGCTCCTGGTAGGGATACAAAATAGGTTGAGGGCTTTTCTAAAAGCTCCTTAAATTATCTAACCGATGCTATTTATTTGACCCACCTACGTCGAATACTTTAGCCGCTAGAGCGTTTACAAAGTTGAAACAAACATGTGATTTTTCTCAAAACACTACATTTGTTTGTGAACACTATTGCCACGCTCCTGGTAGGGATAGAGAATAGGTTGAGGGCTTTTCTAAAAGCTCCTTAAATTATCTAACCGATGCTATTTATTTGATCCACCTACATCGAATACTTTAGCCGCTTGAGCGTTTACAAAGTTGAAACAAACATGTGATTTTTCTCAAAACACTACATTTGTTTGTGAACACTATTGCCTCGCTCCTGGTAGGGATAGAAAACAGGTTGAGGGCTTTTCTAAAAGATCCTTAAATTATCTAACCGATGCTATTTATTTGATCCACCTACATCGAATACTTTAGCCGCTTGAGCGTTTACAAAGTTGAAACAAACATGTGATTTTTCTCAAAACACTACATTTGCTTGTGAACACTATTGCCACGCTCCTGGTAGGGATAGAGAATAAGTTGAGGGCTTTTCTAAAAGCTCCTTAAATTATTTAACCGATGCTGTTTACTTGACCCACCTGCGTCGAATACTTTAGCCGCTAGAGCGTTTACAAAAATGAAACAAACATGTGATTTTTATCAAAACACAACATTTGTTTGCGAACACTATTGCCGCGCTCCTGGTAGGGATAGAGAATGAGTGGAGGGCTTTTCTAAAAGCTCCTTAAATTATCTAACCGATGCTATTTATTTGATCCACCTACGTGGAATACTTTAGCCGCTAGAGCGTTTACAAAGTTGAAACAAACATGTGATTTTTCTCAAAACACTACATTTGCTTGTGAACACTATTGCCGCGCTCCTGGTAGGGATAGAGAATGAGTTGAGGGCTTTTCTAAAAGCACCTTAAATTATCTAACCGATGCTATTTATTTGACCCACCTACGTCGAATACTTTAGCCGCTAGACCGTTTACAAAGTTGAAACAAACATGTGATTTTTCTCAAAACACTACATTTCATTGTGAACACTATTGCCTCGCTTCTGGTAGGGATAGAGAATAAGGTGAGGGCTTTTCTAAAAGATCCTTGAATTATCTAACCGATGCTGTTCATTTGACCCACCTACATCGAATACTTTAGCCGCTAGGGCGTTTACAAAGTTGAAACAAACATGTGATTTTTCTCAAAACACTACATTTGCTTGTGAACACTATTGCCACGCTCCTGGTAGGGATAGAGAATAAGGTGAGGGCTTTTCTAAAAGATCCTTGAATTATCTAACCGATGCTGTTCATTTGACCCACCTACATCGAATACTTTAGCCGCTAGGGCGTTTACAAAGTTGAAACAAACATGTGACTTTTCTCAAAACACTACATTTGTTTGTGAACACTATTGCCTCGCTCCTGGTAGCGATAGAAAACAGGTTGAGGGCTTTTCTAAAAGCTCCTTAAATTATCTAACCGATGCTATTTATTTGACCCACCTACATCGAATACTTTAGCCGCTAGAGCGTTTACAAAGTTGAAACAAACATGTGACTTTTCTCAAAACACTACATTTGTTTGTGAACACTATTGCCTCGCTCCTGGTAGCGATAGAAAACAGGTTGAGGGCTTTTCTAAAAGCTCCTTAAATTATCTAACCGATGCTATTTATTTGACCCACCTACATCGAATACTTTAGCCGCTAGAGCGTTTACAAAGTTGAAACAAACATGTGATTTTTCTCAAAACACTACATTTCTTTGTGAACACTATTGCCGCGCTCCTGGTAGAAATAGAGAATGAGTTGAGGGCTTTTCTAAAAGCTCCTTAAATTATCTAACCGATGCTATTTATTTGACCCACCTACATCGAATACTTTAGCCGCTAGAGCGTTTACAAAGTTGAAATAAACATGTGATTTTTCTCAAAACACTACATTTGTTTGTGAGCACTATTGCCTCGCTCCTGGTAGCGATAGAAAACAGGTTGAGGGCTTTTCTAAAAGCTCCTTAAATTATCTAACCGATGCTATTTATTTGACCCACCTACATCGAATACTTTAGCCGCTAGAGCGTTTACAAAGTTGAAACAAACATGTGATTTTTCTCAAAACACTACATTTGTTTGTGAGCACTATTGCCTCGCTCCTGGTAGCGATAGAAAACAGGTTGAGGGCTTTTCTAAAAGCTCCTTAAATTATCTAACCGATGCTATTTATTTGACCCACCTACATCGAATACTTTAGCCGCTAGAGCGTTTACAAAGTTGAAATAAACATGTGATTTTTCTCAAAACACTACATTTGTTTGTGAGTACTATTGCCTCGCTCCTGGTAGCGATAGAAAACAGGTTGAGGGCTTTTCTAAAAGCTCCTTAAATTATCTAACCGATGCTATTTATTTGACCCACCTACATCGAATACTTTAGCCGCTAGAGCGTTTACAAAGTTGAAACAAACATGTGATTTTTCTCAAAACACTACATTTGTTTGTGAGTACTATTGCCTCGCTCCTGGTAGCGATAGAAAACAGGTTGAGGGCTTTTCTAAAAGCTCCTTAAATTATCTAACCGATGCTATTTATTTGACCCACCTACATCGAATACTTTAGCCGCTAGAGCGTTTACAAAGTTGAAACAAACATGTGATTTTTCTCAAAACACTACATTTGTTTGCGAACACTATTGCCAGGCTCCTGGTAGGGATAGAAAACAGGTTGAGGGCTTTTCTGAAAGCTCCTTAAATTATCTAACCGATGCTATTTATTTGACCCACCTACGTCGAATACTTTAGCCGCTAGAGCGTTTACAAAGTTGAAACAAACATGTGATTTTTCTCAAAACACTACATTTGTTTGTGAACACTATTGCCTCGCTCCTGGTAGGGATAGAAAACAGGTTGAGGGCTTTTCTAAAAGCTCCTTAAATTATCTAACCGATGCTATTTATTTGACCCACCTGCGTCGAATACTTTAGCCGCTAGAGCGTTTACAAAGTTGAAACAAACATGTGATTTTTCTCAAAACACTACATTTGTTTGTGAACACTATTGCCTCGCTCCTGGTAGGGATAGAAAACAGGTTGAGGGCTTTTCTAAAAGCTCCTTAAATTATCTAACCGATGCTATTTATTTGACCCACCTGCGTCGAATACTTTAGCCGCTAGAGCGTTTACAAAGTTGAAACAAACATGTGATTTTTCTCAAAACACTACATTTGTTTGCGAACACTATTTCCGCGCTCCTGGTAGGGATAGAGAATGAGTTGAGGGCTTTTCTAAAAGCTCCTTAAATTATCTAACCGATGCTGTTTATTTGACCCACCTACGTCGAATACTTTAGCCGCTAAAGCGTTTACAAAGTTGAAACAAACATGTGATTTTTCTCAAAACACTACATTTGTTTGTGAACACTATTGCCTCGCTCCTGGTAGGGATAGAAAACAGGTTGAGGGCTTTTCTAAAAGATCCTTGAATTATCTAACCGATGCTATTTATTTGACCCACCTACGTGGAACACTTTAGCCGCTAAAGCGTTTACAAAGTTGAAACAAACATGTGATTTTTCTCAAAACACTACATTTGTTTGCGAACACTATTGCCGCGCTTCTGGTAGGGACAGAGAAAGAGTGGAGGGCTTTTCTAAAAGCTCCTTAAATTGTCTAACCGATGCTATTTATTTGACCCACCTGCGTCGAATACTTTAGCCGCTAGAGCGTTTACAAAGTTGAAACAAACATGTGATTTTTCTCAAAACACTACATTTGTTTGCGAACACTATTGCCTCGCTCCTGGTAGGGATAGAAAACAGGTTGAGGGCTTTTCTAAAAGATCCTTAAATTATCTAACCGATGCTATTTATTTGACCCACCTGCGTCGAATACTTCAGCCGCTAGAGCATTTACAAAGTTGAAATAAACATGTGATTTTTCTCAAAACACTACATTTGCTTGTGAACACTATTGCCACGCTCCTGGTAGGGATAGAGAATAATTTGAGGGCTTCTCTAAAAGCTCCTTAAATTATCTAACCGATGCTATTTATTTGACCCACCTACATCGAATACTTTAGCCGCTAGAGCGTTTACAAAGTTGAAACAAACATGTGATTTTTCTCAAAACACTACATTTGTTTGCGAACACTATTGCCTCGCTCCTGGTAGGGATAGAAAACAGGTTGAGGGCTTTTCTAAAAGATCCTTAAATTATCTAACCGATGCTATTTATTTGACCCACCTGCGTCGAATACTTTAGCCGCTAGAGCGTTTA
>NW_024396284.1:0-28232 GCF_016617805.1 Bactrocera tryoni
TGACTGGTAGTTGGCACCACATAATTGAAAAATTCATTGGTTTTTATTTAGATCAATAGTAGGACCTTTGTACATCATTGTAATACAATTAAAAATTTTGTAGACCCTTCATTATTTTTTAATTAATTAAACAAAATAATGATGGGAAGTTAGCACCCCACCCCACTAATTTTTATTTGTAGACCGAAATAATATTAACCAGTGGAAAGCAAATCGTTTGTAGATAATAAATACCTTGGGTTCATTCTTTTACACGTAATTATTCATTCGATTTTAATTAATTTAAAACAAGGTCTATGGTATTTCCCTATTTCCATCGTACTCCTACAATGTATAAGAGATGGTCATACCGTATAAGTTCAATATCGAAAAAGATATGTACGTTCGCTCAAAACTGACCGACACTTGTCGATTATATCGATAACCTTTAACTGGTGACATGTAGCCTGACAGGCGTCGCGCGTTTTGCAAATTCTCAGAATTGACCACTTCCCAAAGTACCATTAAGTGTTCATTGTATTTGTTTTTTAATTATTCATAATAAAACCGCTGATTAAAACTAGTTCGATATTTCACTACATACCAATGGTTAAAAATAAACAGAGTTTTAAAATATTTAAATTGATTTTTACAACAAAAAATTGCTTTGAAAGTAGTAGCCTGTGAGAGTATGCGTCCCTTATAGTGTTAATAATTTGTCACATCCCCAGTTCGTGGAGTTGAATGTTCGTCCGGATTTGAGCTAAAAATCTGGGAAACGTTGTCGACTGTAGGAGTTTCCCACGACATTGGAGTTAAACGCCACAATTTATCGATTGGCAGGTGTAATTCACTATGAATCCGAACATTTTACTGCATATTGTTTCAGAGGAATGGTTCGTTGGGAGCTACACGATGATCAACAACCAAAAATTAAATTTTGTCATCCTACAACATAAGTAACACCAGAAGCAGTTTATGTTCAGCTGAATGAGGAAAAGTATAGTAGATACATTCACAGGACCCATCAAAGCTGATTCATCACAGAAAGAATTCCATTATGTTACCCCAGTTGAGGACCCTGACATAAATTCTCGAGACAACTGGAGGAATAAAGAAAAATCTTCTCTGTATTGTAACAATACTAAAAACTTTTATACAGATGTTTTTAAAGAAAAACAAGTAAGGAAGGGCTAAGTTCGGGTGTCACCGAACATTTTATACTCTCGCACAATAAAGTGATAATCGAGATTTCATTATATGTCATTTACATATTTTTCAAATACCGTATCATTGGTTCCTAATGTATATACTCGTATTATACAGAGAAGGCATCAGATGGAATTCAAAATAGCGTTATATTGGAAGAAGGCGTGGTTGTGAACCGATTTCACCATATTTCGTACATGTCATCAGGGTGTTAAGAATATATTATATACCGAATTTCATTGAAATCGGTATAGTAGTTCCTGAGATATGGTTTTTGGTCCATAAGTAGGCGAGGCCACGCCCATTTTCAATTTTTAAAAAAAGCCTGGGTGCAGCTTTTTTGGTGTTTCTGACGTTTTTTGTTAGTCCGTTAACGCACTTTTAGTGATTTTCAACATAACCTTTGTATGGGAGGTGGGCGTGGTTATTATCCGATTTCTTCCATTTTTGAACTGTATATAGAAATGCCTGAAGAAAACGACTCTGTAGAGTTTGGTTGACATAGCTATAGTAGTTTATGAGATATGTACAAAAAACTTAGTAGGGGGCGGGGCCACGCCCACTTTTCCAAAAACATTATGTCTAAATATGCCCCTCCCTAATGCGATCCTTTGTGCCAAATTTCACTTTAATATCTTTATTTATGGCTTAGTTATGACACTTTATAGGTTTTCGGTTTCCGCCATTTTGTGGGCGTGGCAGTAGGCCGATTTTGCCCATCTTCGAACTTAACCTTCTTATGAAGCCAAGGAATACGTGTACCAAGTTTCATCATGATATCTCAATTTTTACTCAAGTTACAGCTTGCACGGGCGGACAGACGGACGGACGGACAGACAGACATCCGGATTTCAACTCTACTCGTCACCCTGATCACTTTGGTATATATAACCCTATATCTGACTCTTTTAGTTTTAGGACTTAGAAACAACCGTTATGTGAACAAAACTATAATACTCTCCTTAGCAACTTTGTTGCGAGAGTATAAAAGTCGGATGATCGTGAAGTAAAGCTACATCAAGACGGTGACTCTCAAAGTGCAATTGCAATAAGGGGGATGTGATACATGTCCGGAAAAATTCTTGTCTTGATTCGATAATACACGTACTATGGTATGCAGCTGAATGTAATACCAATTATTTGATATTAATGAGATATGCCACCACCGAAAATGACACATTAAAATTAATTACTCAGCGAGTTCTTGTCTCACCTTCTTTCGTTGAGACACAAATTTATCATATCAGCCCCAGCATCGATTCAGAAATATCGACAATTGATTTAACTACTAATGGGACATTTGCTAAAGTTTGGAAAGCATGTTTTGACAGTGAACCCAGTGAACAGAAGCTGTATAACTGTAATATTTGCGGAGAATACGTTGAAAATATCGCAGTACTGTATCCCAATTTCTTCAACCGTTCCCAAAAATGCATTGACTTGCAGAAAGCTCTACATTTCTATAAATACTTGAAGAAAGTTCGATGTATAAAGGAATCATGCCCAGGAAAACGTGTAGTGACCACTTCGTCGAACTTTCATCTCTTCATTGACATCTCTCAATCTTCAATGTGGCTGATCGACGAAATACCTACAGTGATATGCCGAGAATTCAATTACAGGTAGAGTATATAAATTTACTTATGGAACTCATACAATTCGTTCCTAATTAACAAACAATAATATTCTAACAATTCTTTTCCAACAGATTAGCTGGAATAATTAGTCGTCTCGGAGATCGATATGTTGCCTACTGTTCAGCGCTACAAAATTGGTTATTGTACGATGGTTATCACAAAGTAACTAAAACAATAGTTGGCTGTGAACAATTTCGTCCTTCCGGACTTATTTACGTACTGCAATATTAAACCACAACCTTAGTTTAATAATCTTAGTTGAAGACGGTTAATTGATGTTAACTCTTATTACGATGTGAGATGGTGTAACTCCTGTTAACCATTATTAGAGTCAGACAGGACGTATTCAAAATTATCAAAGGAAAATGTAAAAAAATCACAATCACTTTAAAATGCATCTTCTATATGGTTAGTTTTTAAAACAACCAAGTTGAAATTATCGAAAAATAATTAGTTTAAATTACAGAACGAAAATATGAAATAAAAAATACAAGTGTTCCAATTCAAAATTAAATTGTCTTTCGTAATGGAATATACCAAAATTTCAAAGTTGGTGTTAAACAATTTACTTTGTACCCTCATTACAGATGCCGTTAAAAAAACTCAATGAAAAGTCACTTATTAAAAGGTAATTAACGATCGCACGTAATTAAAGAGAAATAAATGCAAAATCAAGCGAATGTCAAATCAGAATGAAATATCAATTTTTAAGACTTTCAAATATCTCATTTTTAGAATCTCCTTTACATTACATAGCTAACTTTTTTATAACTGAATGAAATAAGACATCAAATATTCAGTTTCTTGAAATAGTCCACATTAAACCCCGAATATCTGCGTGTAAGTTAAAGACGGTTTATTTATACATTTTTAAAAATAATGTTACATTCCGATACACATTTGCTTGTCCCTAAATCTATTCTTTCCATATTACATGAGAGTGTAGCTAGTTACCTTCATCAATTAATCAAATGATGAATTCTAATTCACTTAAATTTTCTTAACGAATGTCGAAAATGAAGAAACGTACGGCCGCATCGATCCATGGGGGTCCACGCATGCGCAGATGGACACATTGTCATTGATATCATTAATTTATTAGTATTTAAAGAACAATTAGGTCTACAATGAAAATTCAAGGATTATTTTTTACCTACAAATAATAATTTTACCTACAATAATCCTAATAGTCATAAAAAAATCTTCTTCTTCGGGTTCTTCATCCAGATAACAATATAAAGGATTATTGCATTGTTTGCTAGCACAGTGACCAGTGACGATCAGATATTGGGTAGCTTTGCCCGATCGTAAAATTTTGTGATTGTCGAAATTGAAGCAGCATGGGAGATTAGTTTGTCGTTGAATGATCTCGAAAAGTTCATCTGTCCATGTACCTAAGGGAGGTCAGGAAATAAATAATTCCAATAATTAATTATATATCATCACAATGTCTAACAATCAATTTTTTTTTTATTTTCAAATTAATGGTTAATGGAAGATAATAGAACAAACAAAAATTCTTCATGTTTGTGCCAATAATTGATGGAAATTTTTACTTTTTATTTTTCATTCAATTAATAATGCGATACAAATCACTTTCCACAATTATGTAATTGTTTCAATGAATGATGGAGATTTTTTTATTATAATTCTGATAGTAGCTAATTAAAAAGGAAAATGTTCATTATCGCCTTATTAATTAATGAAAAGGGCAAGAATTGGCATTCATTAAAATCGTCTCCTGAATCTTAATTAAAGTTTGCTGGTACGTAACGCATTGGACTCGCATTTGCAAATTTCATATTATACTCATTGATTTTAATATTAAGGAAAAATCCCCAATGATGAGTTTCCCCTCAAAGTTAAATTTAAATGTTGCTGTCCTATTTCTCATTATCGAAATGATTTTACTTTTAAGAATCTTATTTTCCATTGAAAATAATGAAAAAATGGGAATGACAAATTTTTCATTTATAATTTAATAGATCATAAGTGAGTTTAAATTTGCATTAGATTGGAAAATGAAAAAATCAAAACATTATTCGGCATTAATATTGTCATAAAAATAATTGAATTTTGAAAAAGCCATTAATAGTTTATAAAGTAATATTTTTACAGATCTCTGATACCTGAACGGAGAGTAGTATAAGTACGTCCATCATTATAAGTTTTTTCATCTTCTTGTATGCTCATCCATTCAGCTGCAGTGACGAGCACTTTGAATTCGTCTAAATCTGCACTTTCCTCATGCAGTTCAAACAACTCATTAAAGGGATCAGTCACTGAGTCTTCGAACGTTGATTTGTGAAGTGAAACATTTTTCACCTCTTCACATGGTTTTCCATATTATATGCGAAGAAATTGGAAAATTACTTCTCTCTGTAAAATGGTCGATATGCTTTTTAATAACTGCTACGACATCCTCAACAGCTACTTTAGCATGAGGTGCCATTGTTGATGTAGCCTAAAAGAAAATTTAGTCGAAAAATTGGTAATAAAAAATTAAAAAGTCGCCAAACTTTGTAAATATGCTCAATTCAAAATTCCTACCGTTAACAAATCGCTTATTATATAGTTATTGATTTTAATTATCTTTAATCAAAACTCGAAAGCGAAAACCAGCCTGACAAACCTCAATAATAACTCATTTACCATATAACCTTTTTTTGTTTCAATATTTAATAATGAATTTTGGTGAATGATGTGAATCAATACCTACTTTATTCTTTAACTGGGTATGTCTACAGAAGGTACAGATGTAGAGGCATTGGAAGCGATATCGGAAACTGAATTGAGCAATAAGATTTTTAATGTGCTGTTAAAGAAGTCAGTAGACGAAATACCAACAAATGCATCAGCCACATTACCAACTGATCCGTCAGTAAGTCCAACGCCTACATTATCATCGCTAATACCTCAAAGTACAAAAGATAATACAAAAGTGGATTTAGTTTTAATTCAAAATCAGTCGGAAATTACTGAGTCCGAGTCAGTAGATGAGCAAATGTCTTCATAGTACTTTTAGGCTCCCCAGTTTTTGAACAAAATACATATGTATAACAGAAAATATTTAATTTCCTTTTGTGTCTCAAATGATTTTTAACAAATTTGTTGTGAATTTTGCTACACACATATATCTATTAATTATTAATGATGTGAATCAATACCTACTTTATCCTTTAACTGGGGACGTGACAAATTTATAACACTATAAGGGACGCGTACTCTCACAGGCTACTACTAAGCAATTTTTTGTTGTAAAAATGAATTTAAATATTTTAAAACTCTGTTTATTTTTAACCATTGGTATGTAGTGAAATATCGAACTAGTTTTAATCAGCGGTTTTATTATGAATAATTAAAAAACAAATACAATGAACACTTAATGGTACTTTGGGAAGTGGTCAATTCTGAGAATTTGCAAAACGCGCGACGCCTGTCAGGCTACATGTCACCAGTTAAAGGTTATCGATATAATCGACAAGTGTCGGTCAGTTTTGAGCGAACGTACATATCTTTTTCGATATTGAACTTATACGGTATGGGCATCTCTTATACATTGTAGGAGTACGATGGAAATAGGGAAATACCATAGACCTTTTTTTAAATTAATTAAAATCTAATGAATAATTACGTGTAAAAGAATGAAACCAAGGTATTTATTATCTACAAACGATTTGCTTTCCATTGGTTAATATTATTTCGGTCTACAAATAAAAATTAGTGGGGTGGGGTGCTAACTTCCCATCATTATTTTGTTTAATTAATTAAAAAATAATGAAGGGTCTACAAAATTTTTTAATTGTATTACAATGATGTACAAAGGTCCTACTATTGATCTAAATAAAAAAACCAATGAATTTTCAATTATGTGGTGGCAGCTACCAGTCACTAATAACTGAAGCTCCCGTACTCAAGTACCCCGACTGGTGCCCTGGGTGCAGTTTTGCAGCAAGACAATCATCCAATTTGCTTCGCTAGTAGAACCCTAAATAACCATGAAAAAAATTATTCTGCCACTGAAAAAGAGTTATTAGCAATTGTTTGGGCTACTGGTTACTTTCGACCTTATTTATTTGGTGTTAAATTTAACATTCTTTCTGACCATCAACCACTGCGATGGCTTTTTGTCAAATTACATGTAAAAGATCTAAATCCGAGATTGTATAGATGGCTCATTAAACTTAGCGAATTTAATATTAACATTAACTACATAAAGGGTCAAGATAATCATGTTGCAGACTTTTTGAGTAGAATTAGATGCGATGAAATACATACACTTAATTTATCAACTGAACAAGCTGATTCTCTATATAATAATACCGATGATCATGAGACTAGACATTCCCAGGAAGAAGATACTCATAATCATATTGGCATTCTTAACACAGTTGTTAATCGTTTTAAAACACAAATAATTCTTACAGATGATAAAATCAAAGACTTTAAATATAAACATAACAAAAAGAAAATATTTATTAATTCAACTGACTTAGAAACAAATTTCGAACATTTATTAACAGATTTTAGGTACTGGAAAAGCAGGTGTATTTACTGCATTAGATGATCATAAATACAAAATTTTACAACAAAAAATAATTGACTTATTCGAAGGTAACGGAAATGTGAAATTTGTAAGATGTTCGTACAATGCAAAAGAAATAGAAAGTGAAGACCAAGTTTATAGAGAGATCCAAAGATACCATAAGAATGAAACGGGACATGCAGGCATAAATGAAAATTATGAAGGTTTAAAACGGCTGATATATTTCGCTAAACTCAAAGAATGCATACAGAAGTTTATAAATAATTGCGATATTTGTAGTAGATGTAAATACGATCGCAACCCTATTAAAGAAAACTTTAAATTTACAGATATTCCGACGGACACAAAGCAAATAGTACATATGGATGTGTATACAAATTCCAAATGCAATTTCTTAACCTTTATAGACCGTTTTTCGAAATTTTCAACTGCTTTTTATATGGAAGATCGTAATAATCAAACGATAATCGAAAAATTACGGCATTACAAATCCCAAAGAGGAAATTTTTATAAAATTATAACTGATAATGAGTTCAAAAGCGTTAATATAAAAGATTTCTCAAAACCGAAAACATGGATTTACATTTTGTTAAGCCAAATAACCACACAGGCAATAGTGATATTGAGCGACTCCATAGTACATTAACGGAAAAAATAAGAATTTTGTATATTGAAAACAAAGAATTAAGCATAAAAGATAAAATGAGTAAGGGTGTAGATTTTTATAATAATAGCTGTCATTCTGTTACAAGATATAAACCAATCGATGTTGAATATGGGAATTGTAATAAAAAATGTATTTATGAAAATATTTTAAAATTTAAAACAAATTATGTTAAAAAAGAAATAAAAACAGAGAAATATTTATGGATAACAGAAAGGAAGGATATATCAAAAACTATAAATATTTACGACATAAAAATGAACCTAAGTTTAGATTTAATAATTTACAAAATGTTCACAGTTCAAACATAAAAAGACAACTGAAATTTGAAGGAAAACATTAAAATCGCATTTAATTTATTTAAAAAAGTATTAAACTCAGGAGAGTTTTAAATTTAGGCGATGGAGAAATTATGTATGTAAACATGTCTACAAAAATTATCTTTATAAACATTGTATATTAAGTTACACTTAAGTTGCGGACAACATTTTCCTATTTTCTTTAAGCTATTTATTCTTATTTCAATAACTGTTACGATTCTCTCGAACTAAAATTACAATAAAGCATTAAGTTTTGATCACTCTTCGGAATCGGATGTTTTAATACACATAACTCGCGCGGACTGTGTGCAGATTGCACAGCCATAGAGCCCAGTGTCGCAGTATTGCGTTGGCAACATGGGGCCATGTAACTCGTGGTCCTTTCCCTATGAGTCTTAAGACCAGAGCAAGTCTTAAGATGGCTCCATCCATTGGAATTTGGATGGAGCCTTTTAGCGTAAACGCGGCAGAAAAAGTCCTCCGGTCCCGGGTTGAACTCAAAGCCAGCACGAGTCAGGAGGATATGAAGCAACCCTACTGCAAGGCATTACTCTAATGACGACAATCAAAGATTAACACTTGCCGATCGGGGTTAGATCGCCGATCCAGCCCTTGGCCGGATAAAATCAGGGTCAATTCCGGTGCGTAGAACCGGCTGTCGTGGGAATTGTAACCTAACGGTACAACTACAGGGTCTGTCTATTTCCGACACATTGAGGAGGTTGTAGTGCAGCAAAAAATTATAAATTGCTATAACTAAGCTCCAAATTAAGATATAAAATTATCATTTGCTATAAGAAATCGCAGTAAAAAAAGGCATCTGTGGGTAGAAATGTTTTAATGAAGACAAACGTCTAAAGCCAAATCGACCCAACTTGCTAGGGACAAGAATTTAAAAGAAAAGAGATGATAACCTCGCCTACTCCCCATATAGCGGTTACGTTGAAAACCACTTATGTGTGATAACTTAATAATTGAATACACAGGAAA
This sequence comes from Bactrocera tryoni, assembly GCF_016617805.1. Lineage (NCBI taxonomy): Eukaryota > Metazoa > Arthropoda > Insecta > Diptera > Tephritidae > Bactrocera > Bactrocera tryoni. Next base: position 9,346 of record NW_024396284.1, read on the forward strand.
AATTAAATTTCACATTTGAACGAAATCGGGCAACAACCACGCCTACTTTTCCTGCAATTTAGAGTATATAAATCAAACACCAATAAATGCATTGAAATAAAATTTTGCATATATTTAACACTTGTCGAAATCGAACCAAAACTACTGCAAAAATTTTTTATTTGACGAGATATCTTCACAAAATTTCTAACGAATTATTGTACGAAACAACTGTGCAAATTGCGAAAAAATTGTTTAGCCTATAGTATATGTATATGTATCTGACCGATTAAATTCAATATGATTTTGTTTTTTATTTGTGAAGGTTTTTATAGCTAAGGTGCAACCGAATTTAAAGATTTTTCGTATTTAAATTAAAGTTGAAAATATTCTCACCCATTTTTACACTTTATAGAGGAATACCAAAAATAAATCTGCGGTTAATGATTTAGATTTGGAATTATAATAAAAAAATGTATTGCAGATGTGAGTGGCCTGCTGTAATAGGTAGCTTAATTTGTGAATTAAGTAGTTTAGGAAAGATATTTGGTACCAAATTTGGTTGAAATATGATGAACAATATAACCTCATTTTTTTCAGATCGTGTAATTTAAATTTTACAAAACTCTGAAATACATATTACGTATGTATACATACATACATACAGATAAAGGTAAAATTAAATTGAAATGAAAAAACAACATAAAATAAAACAAAATAAAATGCATGCTGTTTACTTTGAAATTTTCCTTAAAGCAAACCAACATTCAACCAACAACTGTAAAATATTGGTAAAAATTAAATAACCAAATTTACATATCATCTTAAGTGTATGTACATGCATATACGCAGTTTTGATTAATGTATAAGCCAATTGCAATTTCTTTTTTAGGGTAATTTTTTTTATGGATCCGCAGTTATTTTCGTTTTCACCATTTATTATTTATGGTCACATTTTGAACTTTGCAACTCTTCCCTTTTTCTTTTATAGAGAACCCAGGACTCATGAGAGGGTCAACATATTGAGCACCTTGTTTCGGATAACAATTTGGCCATCAGATAATACATATATTTCGCAAACAATATAAATAAATAATGATTTATTGTTGTGATAAGAAAGAAACGGATGCGTAGCCAGTTTTTGCGGCACTATTTAACGTTTATCTCTTTTGTAGCTGAGCTTCCATTTACGCGCTGCGTGTGAAATATGGTAATTATTAATGAGCCGAACACACACGCTGATGAGGTATGCAACGGCTATGAAAGTCGTACTTTTCGTGATGCTCTCAATAGATAAGCAGTTATTTTGCATCCGTTTAACGGTAGTAGCATTACGTGTGATAGCAATCACGCATTTGCATTTCGCAAGTTAGCAGCTTCGTTTTCACTACGCATTGCTTGCACCTTGCCACTTAGGGCTGGTATTCATCGCACGCATTATGCTGATTGAAATATCTGAGCTTTACAATCAATTAATGCAATATTTACTTTTCACAGCAACTGCTTTTAGTTGCCTCCTCGCAGCCTGTTTGGCTCTCTGGGCCGGAGTGCAGTTGGATGGTACATGTGTACATACAAGCACATAAGTTCTCATAAATTTCTGTCCAAACTGTGGGTGACATCCGATTTTAATGCCTTTGTGAGTCAAACGGCAGTATGTGCAAAGATCGTCGGCGCACCATTTCATGTTACTGCTCTTTCCCTGTTTTGTTATGCCTTCGTGTATGTAGATAAGCTGGGCTTATAGTCCGAAATATGGGCCAAAAAGTGAAATTGGAAATGCGAAGGTTTATTTTGGCTTAGCATTTGTGGAGATTTAACATAAATATCGATTTATTGTTATGATTGCTTTTTATTATTTTTTGTCTCCCTTTTCATGCCGCTGTCACTAGTAGCTTCAACGGGGCTCGGAACCATTGGTCGCTGAACTCGTTGTTTGTTTATGATATCGCAAAGCTTACGCTTTGTATGTGAAAACGAGACTTTTATTGCATTTAAGCAATCAATAAATGGCACTTGTGAATAATACTTTTTTCAATTTTATATGCCATCGAAAATGTTACGTATTTATCAATTTTCGTTTTGAAGTTGCGTGGATTGGGAGGATTCTATTATGAACAAAAAACAGATGTTAAAGTAAGTTTCCGGATTAGTCTACCTGACTTCAATTGACTCAAAAGGGTTTTCCCGGAGTGGTCGTTTGAGCTTGCTGATTAGCCAGAAGTCGCACGGAACTAAATCAGGTGAATACCGTGGCAGGCAGGAAGCTTTGTTTCACAGATGTTAACGCGACCATGTTTTTTTTTTGAAAAATTTAGGCTCAAACGATTATTCAAAACGACCGTTAACCATCGATTCTCCTTTATTTTATTGACGTCTTGATCATCGTTTGATGTTGATGGCCGTCCTGGTCGCGGTTCCTCGTCAACGCATTCTAGACCATTTTTGCTCGCGCTTGGTATTTTGTACCAATTAAAAACACTTGCTCGCAACAAACAATGATCACCGAAGGCCTTTTCCAACGTTATAAACGTTTCGGCACCAAAAATTTGGTTCCGCACACAAAAAGAAGAATCTTTGTTGAATAATTTCACTCAAAATCACTGAATGCACTTTTTGTACTTCCGAAAGGCAAGGGTATACTAAATACTAGTGTTTATTTTGATGTAACATTTTCCACAGAGCGTGACTGTCACTCTGTGGCAAATCAACCAAGAAAAAACTAAAAAAAAATATTTCGGCGAATGGGTTTTCGCGTGAAATTTAAATTAAAAAGTCATTATAACCGAAATATGGTTATCTGTAGTATTAGATTCCAGCATAAGAAAATTCATCAAGCCACCTGGTTGTCTCCAGATCGAAAAACCACCAACCAGATCGATCATGCTGTGATGGACGGAAGAAACATTTCTAGTGTTTTTGATGTGCGTGCGCTCCGAGGTCCTAACATCGACAACAAACACAAGAAGGTTCGACGTCGACTAGCTGCAATTACAACAGACAGCAGAATGATTTTCTACTCGACCTGCACTCCTGCTCTTTGAGAGCACTCGTCAACAACTCGGTATAAGAGAACTGTGGGACGGCATTTCAAACTCCTTACGTAGAGCTGAAACCGAAACCATTGGTTTTCGGAAAATGCAAAAGAACACATCTCCAGTCTGCTGAATGGCAGTGAAGGCATAACATCAGGAGAAGGCGAACCCGATTCCCCAATCGATGACAATGGAGCAGACGTTCCATTGCCCGACCATAAAGAAGTTCGAATAGCAATCACCCGTGTGAAGAACAACAAAGCAGCAGGGGCCGATAGATTACCGGTCGAGCTATTCTAACATGGCGGCGACGAACTGATAAGAAGTATGCATCAGCTTGTCTGAGAAATATGATCGGCAGAAAGCATGCCCAACGATTAAATTTTAGTGTGCTCTGCCAAATACACAGAAAGGGGACCCCACAATCTGCGCCAACTGCCGTGGGATAAGCCTACCCAACATCGCGTAAAAGGTTCCCGAGCGTATTGCGTGAAAGATTAAAGCCCACCGTCAACAAACTGATTAGACCTTTTCAGTGTGGCTTTAGACCTGGCAAATCAACAACCGACCAGATATTCACCATGCGCCAAATTTTGCAAAAGACCTGTGAAAGGAGAATCGACACACACCACCTCTTCGTCGATTTCAAAGCTGCTTTCGACAGAACGAAAAGGAGCTGCCTTTATGCCGCGATGTCTGAATTTGGTATCCCCGAAAAACTAATACGGCTGTGTAAACTGACGTTGAGCAACACCAAAACCTCCGTCAGAATCGGGAAGGACCTCTCCGAGCCGTTCGATACCATACGAGATTTCAGACAAAGCGACACCCTATCGTGCGACTTCTTCAACCTGCTTCTGGAGAAAATAGTTCGAGCTGCAGAACTTAATCGAGAAGGTGCAAGCTGCGGGCGTATGCCGATGATATTGATATCATCGCCCTCAACACCCGCGCCGTTAGTTCTATTTTCTCCAGTCTGGACAAGGAAGCGAAGCAAATGGGTCTAGCAGTGAACGAGGTTAAGACGAAATATCTCCAATATCAAACAAATAGTCGTCGCACTCGCGATTAGGCTCTCACGTCACTATTGACAGTCATAACTTTGAAGTCGTAAATAATTCCGTTTATCTTGAAACCAGTATAAACACCACCAACAATATCAGTGAATTAAAAGACAGCGGCTACGCTGGTTAGGTCATGTTGTCCGAATGAACGAAAACACTCCAGCTATGAAAGTATTCGACGCTGTACCCGCCGGGGGAAGCAGAGGAAGAAGAAGACTCAATCCGGAAGGAGGACCAGGTGGAGAAGGACCTGGCTTCGCTTGGAATATCCAATTGGCGCCACATAGCGAAAAGAAGAAACCACTGGCGCGCTGTTGTTAACTCGGCTATAATCGCGTAAGCGGTATATACGCCAATAAAGAAGAAGAAGAATATACACAATTTGAAGTATTTGTAAGTGGAACTATTTTGAAAAAATAAAAGGAGGAGGTGCGATTTACCAAGGTTGCATATTAAAATATTTACCTTGGCCTGCAGCATATTCTAGAAGAAATATTATGGAAGAGAAGGCAAGCAGTTCTTTTTTACTATTGATTCACCAAAATCAAAACATATCAGAATTTGCACCCAATTACAAACGTCTAGAGTTTTAGAGAAGAAGTGGACACTTTCACAGGAAAACCTGAAAACTTTCATTCTTTAATTTAAAAAGCATGACTTTATGGAAATTTTAAGGAGCAAACTGATAAACTTGGGTAAGTGTCAATTGTTGGGAATATATGTAGTACATATAGTACATATGTTGTCAACAGCCAAAACTCTTTCAAACCAGAATCATATATTACAGTAGATATGTATAGTAGATGAACAATTATTTCCAACGAAAACGACATTTACACAGTAAAAGCCAAAAAAACCAAACAACTTTGGATAAAAATTCTGCCTGGCTTTGCCAAAAATGAGACTACTGGATTAAAGATAGGACAGTAACAATCGACAACTTGTTAACAGTGTTTCTTTAGCTTCTAAATTATTAGAAAATAACACTACGTTGGTTTACACCGTACATTCTAACAAACGGGACTTTAAAACAAGTAAGGAAGGGCTAAGTTCGGGTGTCACCGAACATTTTATACTCTCGCACAATAAAGTGATAATCGAGATTTCATTATATGTACGTCATTTACATATTTTTCAAATACCGTATTTTTGTAAAGTTTTATTCCGCTATGATCATTGGTTCCTAATGTATATATTATACAGAGAAGGCATCAGCTGGAATTCAAAATAGCGTTATATTGGAAGACGGCGTGCTTGTGAACCGATTTCACCCATATTTCGTACATGTCATCAAGGTGTTAAGAAAATATTATATACCGAATTTCATTGAAATCGGTGGAGTAGTTCCTGAGATATGGTTTTTGGTCCATAAGTGGGCGAGGCCACGCCCATTTTCAATTTAAAAAAAAAGCCTGGGTGCAGCTTCCTTCTGCAATTTCTTCCGTAAAATTTAGTGTTTCTGACGTTTTTTGTTAGTCGGTTAACGCACTTTTAGTGATTTTCAACATAACCTTTGTATGGGAGGTGGGCGTGGTTATTATCCGATTTCTTCCATTTTTGAACTGTATATGGAAATGCCTGAAGAAAACGACTCTGTAGAGTTTGGTTGACATAGCTATAGTAGTTTATGAGATATGTACAAAAAACTTAGTAGGGGGCGGGGCCACGCCCACTTTTCCAAAAAATTGCGTCCAAATATGCCCCTCCCTAATGCGATCCTTTGTGCCGAATTTCACTTTAATATCTTTATTTATGGCTTAGTTATGACACTTTATAGGTTTTCGGTTTCCGCCATTTTGTGGGCGTGGTAGTGGGCCGATTTTGCCCATCTTCGAACTTAACCTTCTTATGGAGCCGAGGAATACGTGTACCAAGTTTCATCATGATATCTCAATTTTTACTCAAGTTACAGCTTGCACGGACGGACAGACGGACGGACGGACAGACAGACATCCGGATTTCGACTCTACTCTTCACCCTGATCACTTTGGTATATAACATAAAAAATAAAACAATGCGTTTTTATAAGCTTCTGTTGAGCTTTATTACAAAACTAACTACACTTAACTTTAAGGTTTATAATCTAACCTATGCTTGAGCCGGCCTACGTGACCAAAGATGCTTGGTCAGCTAAAAGGGTTTGCGCGTGTAGCGCTCACCTGCAGCTATTTGGCTTTGGGGGAGAAGACATGGTTGCGCGTGTTTCGCTCACTTAAGAATTTAGCGGATGCGCGTTTAGCGCAGTTGCACTTTTGGTTGTAATAGGACTCCAAAGTATGCAAACGGTTTGTATGTTTCTAGCATATAATGTGGGAATGGAATTTATGTAGAATTCATAAAATATTGTGTTAACTTATATAACCCTATATCTGACTCTTTTAGTTTTAGTACTTACAAACAACCGTTATGTGAACAAAACTATAATACTCTCCTTAGCAACATTGTTGCGAGAGTATAAAAATTTGCAAGGAAAATAAGGATAGTATAGCTGGAAAGATGACCATTTCAATTATTATACCTCGAAGAGGGTATAATGGGTTGTCAAAAAAGTCTTGCGGTATTTTTATTGAATTTTTTTTTTATTGAAATTGAAATGAATTTTTAATGATTCATGCCCAGCTCTTGACCGGTGCTACGGCTGCTACTATGCCGGTCTCTTTCGACTAATTTAGCGATTTTATCGCAATTTTCGACGACAGGCCTTCCGGAGCGTGGCGCATCTTCGACCACCTCTACACCAGAACGAAAACGTTGAAACCATCGTTGTGCGGTGGAAATGGCAACTGTATCGGGTCCATAAACTGCACAAATTTTATTGGCGGCTTGAGATGCATTTTTGCCTTTTTCGTAGTAGTACTGTAAAATATGCCGTATTTTCTCTTTATTTTGCTCCATGTTTGCGACGCTATAACTCACGAACGACTTAAAAGAAACGACAATCAATCAAACACGTGTTAGCGCGTGAAATGAGCTTTCCAAAAAGGTATAGCATGACCCAATGCGACGACTAAACTAGAAACTAGAACTAGCGCCAACTAGCGAAAATACCGCAAGACATTTTTGACAACCAATATTAAGTTTGTCACGAAGATTGTGTCTGTCCGTCTGTATATGTATATATGAACTAGTCCCTCAGATTTAAAGATATCGTTTTGAAATTTTGCAAAGGTCATTTTCCCTTCAAAAAGTTGCTCATTTGTCGGAACTGCCGGACCACTATAACATATAGTTGCCATACAAACTGAACGACCGGAATCAAGTTCTTGTATGGAAAACTTTCACATTTGACAATGTATCTTCACAAAAGTTGACACAGGTTATTTTCTAATAATGTATGTAATATGCGAAGAAATTGTTCAGATCGGTTAACTATAGCATATAGCTGCCATACAAACTGAATGATCGGAACCAAACGCTTGCATGGGGAACTTCCCCATTTGACGATATATCTTCGCGAAATTTAGTATAAGTTATTGTTGATAGAAATAATGCAATATCGGAAGAAATTGTTCAGATCGGCTCACTATAGCATACAGCTGCCATACAAACCGAGCGATCGGAATCAAGGGCTTGTATGGAAAACTTTATCTGACATTTGACATGGTATCTTCACGAAATTTGATATAGATTACTGCTTAAGGTAATAATATAATCTCCGAAAAAATTGTTCTGATCGGGTTACTATAGCATATGGCTTCCATACAAACTGAACACATTCGGTCCAGCCGAAGTTAACGTTTTTTCTTGTTTTTTTCATATTTTCCTTTTTTTTTGGAAATTCCTGCAATTTCTTTAAAAATTACTTACATATATCGGAAAGGATATTTCGAGGAAGGATTTTTTGTTTCGATTTGACTGAAGAACTCACTTTTGATTATCAGTCATCAAGTCAAGAGCTATCAAGCGAAGCTCACTGTTCAATGTGTGAGGAAAACAAAGAAAAGTTTGGATTTGTAAAAAATGCGACAAGCCGCAACTATTTAAATAAAATAAACATCTGCTTTTCATTTATTGTACATGGTACCAATACAATTTATCTATTGTATGTACTCGTATATACATACATATATAAAAGATTAGCGTTTTTTCTGTTCGTTTGTGACCTTTCTTCCTTTTGCAATGAGTTGCTATTGGTCCATAGATTTACTATTGTATTTGTAGCGTCATATGTCATGTGACCTGTGAAACAGTTTTTCATTGGTTGCTTAAGTGGTTGTACAGTTATGATGGTTTGATGTATGTGTGAAAATGTGTGAGTTTGCTATAGTCGTACACGGAAACAGGGAATGTTTTATATTCATTTGTGATGTTGGTTCTCGTTGCAGCGAAATTAAATCGTGAGAATGAAAATTCTATTGAGTGTATTGAAGGAAAAAATTAACTAAATGTTCTAAATAGTTACATTTTAATTTCTTTTAATTATCGCTTTCAGAATTTGATCTGTGCTGTGATCAGCGTTTTGTTTTCTGTTACATGAGTATTACAGAATTTCATAATTCACAAAATTTTTGCGTTTTAGTTTGTTGTATTTTGTTCGTTTCTTTTGAAATACTAAAACAAATAATTGATAATTATAACTTTTTCTTCGGTTTAGAAGAAAGCACCGCTGAAAAAATCTCTTATTGGTAAAAAAATCCAGGAAGTCAAATGGAGCGCATATTAAAAAACAAATTTAAATTTTTTGAGTTCTGGAAGCAAAAGGAACATTGATTAAAATTGAAGATATTTGTTTAGTTATTGCAAATAAGACTTTGGAACAAGTGGCTTCGTTGCACCTAAAAATAGTATGCATAATGTCTTTGAACAAAAAATGCACTGCACATTTTTAATATTTAACTGTTTCATCTAGAATTGTTGCCAGTTTGTTGGATGGTGATCGAACTGCTCATTCCGCATTGAAATCGCCTTTAAATGTCCATATTATTGAACATCCAAAATGCGGTATTACGAGAAGATCCGGATTGGGGAGAGTTTTACTAGAATGTGACGTTATCATATGCGACGAGGCCCTGACATCGACTCGGACCACTATCTTGTTGCAGCCAAGATACGCATCCGCTGTGCAAAAACCGCACGTTAACAAACACAAGAAAGGTTCGACGTCGAGAAGCTGAAATCACAACAGATAGCCGTACAATTTTCTACTCGACTTGCACTCCTGCTCTCTGAGAGTGCTCGTCAACAACTCGGTATAAGGGAACTGTGGGACGGCATTTCAAACTCCTTACGTACAGTTGCAACCGAAACCATTGGTTTTCGGAAAATGCACAAGAACAGCTGTGTAAGACGAGGAGTGCCGTGTCGCAGCGGAGAGAAAGCAGACTGCCTACCTCGCAACGTTACGATCGACCACAATACGTGCGGGATGGGATACTTAGATACCGAGAGTTGAAGAGGGAAGCGAGACGCATTTGCAGATAGAAAGAGAGAGAGAGAGACCAAAATGCGTGAATATGAAAAGCTTGACAAGCTAGCGGACAGTGGTAATGCTTGAGAATTATACGGAAAAATCCGGCGAATAACAAAAGGTTCCACAACCGGATCACACTCTTGTAGAACCCCAAAGGTGACCTAGTAACCGATGCCCAGAGCATACTAAAATTATGCAGGGAACACTTCTTAAACCTGCTGAATGGCAGTGAAAGTACATTGCCAGGAGAAGGCGAACCCGATCCTCCAATCGATGACGATGGAGCAGTTCCATTGCCCGACCATGAAGATGTTCGAATACCAATTACTCGTCTGGAGAGCAACAAAGCGGCGGGGTTCGATGGATTCCTGGCCGCGCTATTCAAACACAGCGGTGAAGACCTGATAAGATGAATGCATCAGCTTCTTTGTAAAATATGGTCGGACGAAAGCTTGCGAAACTATTGGAATCTATGTGTGCATTGCCCGATCCACAAAAAGGAAGACCCGACAATCAGCGCTACTATCTGACTATCGTGGGATAAGTCTCCTATGCATCGCCTAAAAAGTCTTTTCGAGGGTATTTTGTGAAAGATTAAAGTCCACCGTCAACGAACTGATTGGACCTTATCACTGATCCAGATATTCACTATGCGCCTAATGTTGGAAAAGAACCGTGAGAAGAGAACCGACACACATTACCTCTTCGTCGATTTCGAAGCTGCTTTTAACAGCACGAAACTGACTTTAAGCAGCGATGTCTGAAATTTGTGTCCCCGCAAAACTAATACGGCTCTGTAAACTGACGTTTAGCAACACCAAAAGTCCCATCAGAATCGGGAAGGGCCTCTCCCAGCCGTTCGATACCAAACGAGATTTCAGACAAGGCGATTCCCTATCGTGCGACTTCTGGAGAAAATAGTTCCAGCTGCAGAACTTAATAGAGAAGGTACCATCTTTTATAAGAGTGTACAGGTGCTGGCTTATGCCGATGATATTGATATCATTGGCCTTAACACCCGCGCCGTTAGTTGTGCTTTCCCCAGACTGGACAAGGAAGCAAACCAAATGGGTCGCAGTGAACGAGGGCAAGACGAAATATCTCCTGTCATCAAACACACAGTCGTCGCACTCGCGACTTGGCACTCACGTCACTGTTGACAGTAATAACTTCGAAGTCGTAAATAATTTCGTCTATCTTGGAACCAGCATCAACACAAACAACAACGTTAGCCTCGAAATACAACGCAGAATATCTTTTACTTCGGACTGAGTGGGCAATTCAGAAGTAAAGTCCTCTCTCAATGAACAAACAAAACTATAAGTCACTCATTATTCCCGTTTTGCTAAATGTTGCAGAGACATGGACGATGACAACATCTGATGGCTCGACGTTGCGAATTTTTTAGAGAAAGTTTCTGCGGAAGATTTATGGTCCTCAGAGAAAGACCTCCACTCCGTTTGCAGGGACCAGGTGCAGAAGACCTGGCTTTCCTTGGAATCTCCAATATGCACCGCCTTGCGAAAAGAAGAAACAACTGGCGCGCTGTTGTTAACTCGGCTTTATCCGCGTAACCGGTGACTACGCCAGTAAAGAGATAAGACGAAAAGTGGATCAAATACGACAATAATGTGCGAAAAAGATTATGGTCCAAGCGTGGTGAAGCTCAGAAAATGGTCGCAAAACCAGGATTGACGCTTGGAAAGGTATGCTGAGTATTTGGTGGATCGCAAAAGAATCATCCACTATGAGCTGCTCCAGCCTGGTCGACCGATTGATTCTACATTTTACTGTCAATAGCTGATGAGAGTGAAGCAAGCAATCGAAAAAAACGGCCAGAACTAATCAACAGTCTTCCATCAGGACAACACTAAACCACACACATCTTTGACGGCTCGGGAAAAACTGAGAAAGCTTAGCTTGCACTATTGGACTACCATTTGTTTCGGTCAATGCAGAACTCCGTTTATGGAGTAAAGTTGGCTTCAAGAGAAGCTTATGAAAATGACTTGGCGCAGTTTTTCGCCGAGAAACCAGAAAAGTTTTACACTTATAGAATAATGTCTCTAGCAGAAATACGGCAAAAAGTGTCCTACCAAAATGGTACATATTTGGCTAATTATAAATATAAAAATTTTAATAATTAGGTTTGCTAATAGCTGCTAGTTATCAGGAAGAAGAAAAATGCGAATGCGCCTTTCCCAAAGCGAAATACTAGCTGACATTAACATGAAAATGTATGGATACATTTTTCAATAATCATATCTGCACTTCAAAATGAATCAAAGGAATATAAAATTAATGGCTCGCTAAATATTTTTTAGTTAAGAAAAATTTATTTAAAACAAGTAAGGAAGGGCTAAGTTCGGGTGTCACCGAACATTTTATACTCTCGCATGGTAAAGTGATAATCGAGATTTCATTATCCGTCATTTACATATTTTTCAAATACCGTATTTTTGTAAAGTTTTATTCCGCTATCATCATTGGTTCCTAATGTTTATACTCGTATTATACAGAGAAGGCATCAGATGGAATTCAAAATAGCGTTATATTGGAAGAAGGCGTGGTTGTGAACCGATTTCACCCATATTTCGTACATGTCATCAGGGTGTTAAGAAAATATTACATACCGAATTTCATTGAAATCGGTTTCGTAGTTCCCGAGATATGGTTTTTGGCCCATAAGTGGGCGAGGCCACGCCCATTTTCAATTTTTAAAAAAAGCCTGGGTGCAGCTTCCTTTTACCATTTCTTCCGTAAAATTTAGTGTTTCTGACGTTTTTTGTTAGTCCGTTAACGCACTTTTAGTGATTTTCAACATAACCTTTGTATGGGAGGTGGGCGTGGTTATTATCCGATTTCTTCCATTTTTGAACTGTATATGGAAATGCCTGAAAAACGACTCTGTAGAGTTTGGTTGACATAGCTATAGTAGTTTCCGAGATATGTACAAAAAACTTAGTAGGGGGCGGGGCCACGCCCACTTTTCCAAAACAATTATGTCCAAATATGCCCCTCCCTAATGCGATCCTTTGTGCCAAATTTCACTTTAATATCTTTATTTATGGCTTAGTTATGACACTTTATAGGTTTTCGGTTTCCGCCATTTTGTGGGCGTGGCAGTTGGCCGATTTTGCCCATCTTCGAACTTAACCTTCTTATGGAGCCAAAGAATACGTGTACCAAGTTTCATCATGATATCTCAATTTTTACTCAAGTTACAGCTTGCACGGACGGACGGACGGACAGACAGACATCCAGATATCAACTCTCCTCGTCACCCTGATCACTTTGGTATATATAACCCTATATCTGACTCTTTTAGTTTTAGGACTTACAAACAACCGTTATGTGAACAAAACTATAATACTCTCCTTAGCAACTTTGTTGCGAGAGTATAAAAATTTATTTTTTGTTTAAATGAGCTCGAAAACTCGCTACAAATATTGCGATCGTCATTTCTCTACTCGCTATCACTGCGCTGATCTCTTGTCACAAAATTGCCATGTAAAGGCAAGAACAAAATTACCTCATTTTATTTTAATCAAATAAAATCATACAGTTTAGCAATTATTTTTTCAAATGACATAATCTAATAATTTCTGTCAAAAAAACTTACAACTTGCGCTCTCAGCTTGTACTCACTTCTGCTAGTTGTTTGGTTATCGAAATGCTTTTCCAGCAGAAACTTATCGATAGTTAGCAATTCAGAAACATACCAATGATTGCTGAAGATATTAGAGATTAAGAGCTTCTCGGAAAAAATATTTGAGAATTATTACAAATAAGAGGTGGTGTGCTAATGCTTGCATTAAAAATTTACAAATGATATGTGTCTTTATTGCGTAATTCAGTAAGTGTGTGTGAGAAAACCGCACGCAGCGCGTTGCCAGAATGACTCAGTCTGCAGTCTACTTGAATGGTAGGAAACAACAGTTGCCGCCTGGTTGCTTTTGTTACACCTTTTGTGTATGTACATACATACATGTTGCAGCTCAATTAAAAAGTAGTTTAAGCCGTCAGCTGACATGTTGCCAACCATTATCAAACGCCGAATTGCAGGAGCAGCACTGAGTAGAACAGGTGCCCAATAGTGTTAACTGGTGGCCGGCTGGACGTAAAACAACGAATCATGTCTTCACAACAACATAGACACTATAATTTGCGTAAAAGTGAAGAACAGAGAACAGGCATTGCAGCGACACCAAGCAACTACGTCTTTATATTTACAACTAAACCGTGGCAAGTGGGGTTAGTGTGAGGTAGTTGCAACAACCAGCTGCGGTAATGAAAATGAAACACAATTAACCCGGTTAACAGCACAACAACAAAATCAAACATGGAGGAAGCACAAACAACAACAATGCTTTTGTTTTATCAGGAAAAAGTTGAAGTTGCATGCAACTAGTTCTAAAGTATAAAAAATCGAACAGCAAAAGACAAGCAAAAAAACTAAAGACCTGTAGCAAGTAAATCTTAATCATCGGAAAGTTTGTAAACTATAAGAAAGTATGTTAGTGAAATAAAAAAAGTTTTTAAAAAAATTGGTGAATGCACACATAAAGCTCTGAACACAAAGACGATGGCACGACACGCCTGCTCGACAACGATATTTTCCTGTCGGCAAATGTCGTCTTGAAGACAGCTTTGAATATTTTGAATGCGGCGATGACATATCAAGTAGTTCATTTTAATTGTGGCTTGACATTCGGTATATGTAATTCATAGAAATTGGGTGCTTTTAAATTTAAAGAAATTAATTAAAAATCAACAAACAAAAAATTAATTAAGTTTGTGACGACGTTTGATAAAATTACAAGTACAGGTAAACCTCCTACAACGCGGTTTCCCATAACGCGTTTACGCTACAACGCGGTTCCCAAAATGCGGATATTTTCTTACAACGCTACTCTTACAACGCGGTTTTTACGAAAATTTTTTCAAATATTTACAGGCACTCGAAGTGTAACCAATTAAAAGCCATAAATTCGGTTTGGAAATTTTTATTTATTTTAAAGTACAAAATGTGTGCCAGGCTCGATGAAAACAATTGGAGAGCGTCCATCTGCGGTGACAGCGGCCCAAAACATTATTTGTGGCGAGTGCTGCCTCTTGGTGGCCAACCGATGACTTAGGTTCTCGTATGAACGTTCGGTCAAGTAAACCCTATCGTTTTGAGAGTTAACGAATTGCTCAATTGGAAAAATTTTTTCCTCAGAAAACACAATGTTCGGAATTTGACCGCTTTCGGCCAAGCGAAACAACTGCTTCGCTCTCTCAAGTCTTACTTGTCGCTGCTTCGGTGTGAGATCATGGGCCTTTTGGAACTTGTAAGGCTTCACCTTGAGCTCATTTTTCGATATGCGTCGTATGCTGCGGTCGGATATTTTCAGTTCTTTAACCATTTGATTGGCACTTCGTCGTGGATTTCGCTCAAGTCGCTTCCTCACTTTCCGAACTCTCTCACGTGACGTTACGGCCTTTTGATGACCACCTCCATGGCGTGTTGCGATGCTAGTATCATTGTAACGAGTCATGGTGCGATAAACAAAAACTTTATTCACATTAAGGTGTTTGAGCTCACGAACAATTGCTGGCTGTGATTTTCCAGCTAAATATAAGGCAATCACACTATTACGTTTGAATCCCATCGCTGATCACGTTTTTTTGCGTTCACTTTTGGCAAAACGCTTTTGTACACTTGTGAACAATACTCCGAACTGTCATTCAGCAAATTTATAAACAGTTGATTCCAGTGCGACAGCTGCGCGAACAGTACTATTTTAATTTGAAAAATTTTTTAAATTCTTTTGAATTTTTACCGTCCAACACCACATCGCTCTTACAGCCTTTAGATCAGGGCATAATAGCAGCATTCAAAGCTTACTACATTCGGAAATCCTTCGAAGTAATATTAGAGAAGATGGAGTCAGCAAATATTACGGTTAAAGAAGTTTGGAAAGAAGTTTTAAATCCGTTGAAATTGTTGATGCGTCACTTAAAGAAATTCGACCTTCAGCACTAAAAGCTTGCTGGAAAGCACTAATACCTGAAAGAGACGTTCAGGGCACTGTTTCTACACCAATAGAAGATAAATATAGGAACATACATAGTGAGATTGGCGCATGCAGTAGAAGGTGATGGATTTGATAAAATATGAATGGCTGATATTCAAGAATTAATTGCGGACGACGAAATAAACGAAGCAAATTAAGTGGCTATGAAAAATGAAGAATCAGTTGGAGATAGCTCTGACGATCTTTCCGCTGTTGAAAATAAAAACTTCTCACTAAAAAATATCGAGAAAGTTTTTAATATGGCAACGCCCCGAATTTACATGTAAAACGTTTTTGGAATTTTGGCCAACCGATGGAGAGATGATATTGTTGTATGCAGTAATACAACAATACATACCTGCCCAAAGAAAGCGGACAAAATTGTTTTAACTACCGTAGTACTTCATAACTGTTTAATGTTAGAAAATGACAGGAACTTCTTCACCCTTGAAGTTGTTGACCACTCAGTAGACAACCAAGAAATACGCGGCCGTTGGAGAGAATAAGTAAATTCACTTGTATCGTTTCTACCCAGAACTTCTTCTTCTTTACTGGCGTGGATACCGCTTACGGCATTGTAGCCGAGTTGACAACAGCGCACTAGTCGTTTCCTCTTTTCTCAAGGAGTCTCCAAGTGAAGCCAGATCTTTCTCCACCTGGTCCCTTCAACGGAGTGGAGGTCTTCTTCTTCCTTTGCTTCCCCCGGCGGGTACTGCGTCAAATACTTTCGGAGCTGGAGTGTTTTCGTCCATTCTGACGACATGACCTAGCTAACGTAGCCGCTGTCTTTTGATGCACTGAACTATGTCGTTCCATCGAATGCGACTGCGAATGCGTGGGCAACGCGTAAAGGACCATAAATCTTCGCACAGAACTTTTCTCTCGAAAACTCGTAACGTCGACTCATCATATGTTATCATCGTCTATCCCTTTGCACCATATAGCAGGACGAGAATATTGAGTGACTTATGATTTTTTTTTGTTCGTTGAAAGAGGGCTTTACTTCTCAATGCCTACTTAGTCCGAAGTAGCATCTGGTGGCAAGAGTTATTCTGCGTTGGATTTCGAGGATAACGTTATTGTTGGTGTTGATGCTGGTTCCAAGATAGACGAAATTATCTACGGATGCCTAGTCGCGAGTGTGACGATTGTTTGTTTGATGGCTAGAGATATTTCGTCTTGCCCTCGTTCACCACCAGACCCATTTGCTTAGCTTCCTTATTCGTTCTGGAGAAAGCCGATCTAACAGCGTGGTTGTTGAGGCCAATGATATCAATATCATCAGCATTCGCCAGCAGCTATAAACTCTTATAGAAGATGACACCTTCTCTGTTTAGTTCTGCAGCTCGAATTATTTTCTCCCAGAAGTAGACCGAAGAAGTCACACGAAAGGGAGTCGCCTTGTCTGAAACCTCGTTTGGTATAGAAGGGCTTGTGGAGGTCCTTCCCGATCCTGACGGAGCTTTTGCGTTGCTTTACGAAAGCGGGGATACCAAATTCAGACATTGCGGCATAAAGGCAGCTCTTTTTCGTGCTGTCAAAAGCAGCTTTGAAATCGACGAAGAGGTGGTGTTTGTCGATACTCTTCTCACGGTTTTTTTCCAAGATTTGGCGCATGGTGATTATCTGATCGGTTTTTGATTTTCCAGGTCTAAAGCCACACTCATAAGGTCCAATCAGGTTTTGACGGTGGGCTTTAATCTTTCACACAATACACTCGATAAAACCTTATTCGCGATGGTTAGGAGACTTATCCCACGGTAGTTGGCGCAGATTCTGTTCCTTCCCGTTTGCTAAATTCCAATCGTTGGGCATGCTTTCCTCCGATCATACTTTACAAAGAAGCTCCTTACCTTAGCCACCGTGTTTGAATAGCTCGGCTGGATATCCATTGATCCCCGCCGCTTTGTTGTTCTTCAGACTATTCGAACTTCTTCATGGTCGGGCAATTGAACGTCTGCTCCATAGTCATCGATTGGGGAATCGGGCTCGTCATCTCCTGATGTTATGCCTTCAGTGCCATTCAGCAGGTTGGAGAGGTTTTCCCTCCATAATTTCAGTGTGCTCTTTGCATCTGGTGACTATCACCTCTGGGGGTTCTACAAGAGTATGCCGCGATCTCGAAACCTTCTGTTAGTCACCGCATCTTTTCATAGAACTCTCGAGAGAAGGATTAATCCGATTCAACCTATTTTTAACGTACAGACATACCATTGTCAGAGAAGTACTATGTTTTAATTTCAGATAGATATATGTATCACACATTCACCGTTATTTTCGATCAAGGCTGCAAACCGGTTTTGAACCGAATCGGTTTTTGAAACCTAATGGTTCGGTTCTGTTCAAATAAAGAATTTTTCAGTCAATTTTTACTCTAAATATTTGTAAAAAGTGCAACTCTGCGCGTTGCATATTTGAAGCATTTTTATATTTATATGGCAATACTGTTGTAGTACTGACTTTTGTCATCTGTAAAATGCGCACATCACTTATTGCATTTACATACTCGCAACATTTACGTATTTGCTTTTTAATTTTAATATGTTTATTTATTCAAAATGAGCAAAAATAAAGTGCATGAAGAATTCACTTACAATGCAAAAGAAAATAAAAGTGTGTGCAAACATTGCAACATGCAAATGGCTGGAAAACATACGGAAAATTTACTAAGATATGTGAAAAGGAAGCATAGTGATGCTGTGGAACTGTTGCCGAAAAAGAAAAAGAGTGAGCACGTTAATAACGACAACAGCATTTTAAAATACGTTGTAGCCAAGACGCCGAAGGCACAATTTTCTTTAACAAAGGAACAATTGTTGGAAGCCTGTTTGGAGCTGGTCACAAAGAATGGCAGACCACTGAAAATATTAGAAGACAGTGGCTTTCGAAAAATTATTGATCCGATTTGCAAGACAGTGGGTATTACCATTAACAGACAAAATATAAAAGAAGAAATTATCCAAAGAGCCTCTGCGCTGCGTTCTCAAATAACAAACAGATTAACTAATCGGTAAGTTACAGATTATAATGTTTTGTCAAATTGAATTTCTATGTTTATTCTAATGCAGGTTACTTTCTATTAAAGTTGATTGCGTAAGTAGATTAGATCGATCTATAATAGCCATCAACGCACAATATATTGAAAATGGAGAAATACAAATTGAAACTTCGGCAATGAAGGAAATATTTGTGAAACATACCGCACTGAATCTCTTTAATACAATCACGGATGTTCTTCAATCATTTCAAATAAATATAGATCGGGTTTATTCAATAACAATCGATAATGCCGCCAAGATGGTTTGCGTTGGTAAATTATTTAATAATAAGTCAAAAGTTC
>NW_024396285.1:0-42028 GCF_016617805.1 Bactrocera tryoni
TCAAGATACGCCCTTGCCGATTTTACAGGATATTTTTGAATATATAAACTATTGAAAAAGCAGAAAAAAAAGTTTTTTTTGAAAGTATCACACTGGTATAGCCCTAAGGCTAAATTAGTGTGTAATGAATGAGAGAATTGCAAATAATGATCTAAAATGAAATAAGGCAAAAATTAAAAAAAAAGCTGTAATATAACTTACCATTGTGTTAAAATTCGAGCCACTGCAGATATGAAGTTGTTGGTCTTTGTATTCTATGAACGTAGGTAACCTTGCATTCCATGAAAATGTTTCAAAATCATCAAAATATTAACAGAAAAGTCAGGAGAAAAACAAAAAAGAAAGTTTTATTATTATTATTATTATTATTATTATGGCTTAAAAAAGGGTTTGCTAAGGGGAAGCACGTTTTGAAGTAACACAACCTTATGCGTATGTATAATTAAATCATGATTGTAACCAGTGTTTTATTTACAGTTATTGTAATATTTCTCTTCGTTTCTTCATATGTTTAAGAAACATAAAACATTGAATTTTAATGAATTCAAAGTCATTGTCAATTTTAGTATTTTTTTAATACTTTTACGAGCACATACAGTTTCCGTGATGTAACTTTGTGGTTCCGTCCCTCTGATGATAACAGGTACAAACCTTTTTCGTTTATTGTTTCCTCGTCAGCCACAACTCATAAAATGGTTGTTACAGTTTTATATTCTTAAAGATTGTTGCTTTGAACGTTGCGGCTTGTGAGATACCCCGTTTGCCTTTTTTATGTCCGAATTCGTTCCGATTCCGGTATCTTCTCTTCTTTGACTTCTGATGTAATAAATTCACCCATGACTTATGTATTTACGTTGCATTTTTGTTTTTTTTCGAGTTGTTTCATTTCGCAGTTTAATATGGCAAACCATAAAAGACACTTCTAATGTAAAGCATTTTTTTTTAAAATTTTTTTGAGGGACAATAAAATGTAATTAAGGGATTTATATAGAATTGTTTTCATAAAATTCTTCGAACATATATTGCACGTTGATATCAAAGAATTTTTAAACCACAGAGAATATTTATACCTTGAACAGGGTATTTTCAATTTGCCACGAAGTTTGTAATACCCAAAAGGAAACATCGGAGACTGTATAAAACATATACACTAGATAGAAAAAGTCTCTGCTCATGGTGCAGAAAATATACTTTCACGAAATAATACCAGCCGAAATCATACCCAAAACAAACATTTGACTAACATGACTTGTCGACAGGTACATATACCTTAATCGCATGCAAAATTTTGTTGTACTTGGTCTTGCCGCTGCCGAGTTAACGGCACTTTTCCCGTTAGTCTCGAGCAAAACGAACAGAAAAAGTGTCCGCTCATCGCATACAGTCACACAGTAAAGTCTACATACCCCCTCGAAAATTGCAATTCTGAGTCATCTATGCACAATGGAAAAACAAAATACATACCAAACGAACTCTTATTAAGAGCAATAAGATATTTTGACAATTTTTTTTTAATTTTTCTATATTTATTAAAAATATTTCATAACAATTGTTTTCCAAACACAGAAAAGTCTACATACTCCTAATCAAAATGTATTTTCAACAAAAAAAGTGTAATAATAATATTTTATTCAATATTTAGTGGGACCACCTCGGCTCTGCAGAACAGCGTTTAATCGGTTTTTCATTGAAAAAACAATTTTTTTGTATAGTCTGTTGAAATAAGATCCCATTCCTCTAGTAGTGCGTTTTTAGGTCCTGTTTGTTTTTATTATTCTTTTTCTGATACGACGATCTAATTCATCCCATAAATGCTCTATAAGGGTTCAAATCAGGCGACTGGGGAGGAGAATGAAGTTGATGAGGTACATTATATAGGAGCCATTCTTTAACAATACGTGCAGTATGCTTTGGGTCATTATCTTGCTGGAAGTACCAACCCTCTGCAAGACCAATTTTATCTGCCCGGATTGCCTCAGATTATCTTTTAATAAGTTCAGATACACCATACGATCCATTGTTGTTTCGATAAACACTAAATTACCCACCCCAGCCGCTGACATGCAACCCCACACCATTACGGAACCGCCACCGTGTTTGACTGTAGGAAGCAAATTTTTGGACAACAACGCTTCTTTGTTTTTGCGCCAAATTTTTGTTTCCCATCACAACAAACAAGTTGAACTTGCTTTCATCGCTAAATAAGACATTGGCCCAAAACATTCATCTGCTTCAATATATTTTGTAGCAAAATCAACACGTTTTTGTTTATTAATTGCACTAATAAACGGTTTTTTCCTGGGTACACGACTATGAAATCCGCCATCTCTTAAATACTTTCGTACAGTTTCTGGATGCACTGAAGCAATATCGGAGTTTTCCAAGGTTTTCGCAATTTCTATTGCCGAAATTCTGGGATTTTCTTGAACTTCTGCAACAATTTTACGCTTTGCTCGTGATGAAAGCTTAGGCGGGCGACCACTCCTCGGCTTGCTTTGTACACTTTTCGTTATATTATAATTCCGAATTATTGTTTGAACGGTTGACTTTGGACGTCCTACTAGTTTTCCTATCTCACGTAAAGATTTTTTATCTTTATAATAATTTATAACTAGTTGTCGTACTTCAACACTAATTTCTTTACTCATTTTGAAATAATACCACATTGGAAATATTAAAAGTATGGAAATTAGCTTATTTACAAATAACGGTACACTATAAAGACGCTTGAGATAATTTGCAGCACTGCTGGTATACAGGGTTGCATTTTATCCACATTTTCGTGTTGCCGTATGTAGACTTTTCTGTGTTTGGAAAATAATTTTTATGAAATATTTTTAATAAATATAGAAAAATTAAAAAAAATTTGTCAAAATATCTTATTGCTCTTAATAAGAGTTCGTTTGGTATGTTTTTTGTTTTTCCATTGTGCATAGATGACTCAGAATTGCAATTTTTGAGGGGGTATGTAGACTTTACTGTGTGACTGTACATATATTTTAGTTTATTCTTACTTTAGCGCCGCGAAGATAGGAGTTTTGACTAAGTTTCGTTTAGAAAAACGAAAAGTTCGCCATTTAAAGTTTAGAAGTTTCATTAAACGCTGAGATTTTTTAAAACACTTGGCTTCACTCAAAATGAATAAGAAAGGAAGAGAAATTAGCGTTGACGAGCGAAAAATAATTTTAAAATTGAGAGAAAGTGGCCAAACATTTCGCGAAATTGGCTTAATGATTGAAGTCGTCTGTTAGCTACGTTTGTAAATCATTTAAAACAACGAGAGTTATTACGTCAAAACCTCGGTCAGGCCGCCCAAAGAAACTAACAGATCGTGAAACGCGCAAAGTCATATCATTGGTGAAGAAAAATCCAGGCATTACAGCTTTACAGATTGCAAAGAATGTCAAGGAACAGTTCCAAAAACAAATTTGCAACGATACCGCAAGAAAAATCTTAAAAAGGGCTGGCTTCAAAGGTCGCGTTGCACGGAAGAAACCATTTGTTTCATTAAAAAACCGGATGAAGCGTTTAGCGTTCGCGAATGCGCATATAAATAAACCTCCATCGTTTTGGGAATCGGTATTGTGGTCTAACGAAGGCGAAATACTGCATATTTGGGATCAAAGGAAGGCAGTTGGTATGGAGAAAAACTGGTACAGCGTTAGAAGCCCGCAATCTCTCTTCAACAGTAAAGCATGGTGGCGGAGGAGTACTACTATGGGGGTGTATGTCGGCAAGCGGAGTAGGATGAATCGAGTTTATTGATGGTATAATGAATAAATTTGATTACTTAAATATATTGAAGAGGCAAATGAAACAAAGTGCTGAGAAATTGGAGTTGGTTAATGAGTATCATTTCCAACATGACAATGACCCTAAGCACACCGCCGACGTTGTTCGCCTTTGGCTTCTATACAATGCGCCAAAATTACTTCACACCCCCACACAATCACCAGATCTCAATCCAATTGAGCATCTGTGGGTACTTTTGGAGCGTAGAATCCGCACTCGTACAATCACCAGTAAACAGATGCTTAAAGCAGTTATTTTGGAAGAATGGGCGAAAATATCTTTTGAAGAAACAAGGAAGCTCGTTAATTCTATGCCCAACCGACTTTCAGAAGTCTTAAAGCGACGTGGATATCCCACAAGCTATTGAATTTTGTTACTTCGTTGAAATGTTCAGCTTTTAATTTAATGAGCGGAGACTTTTTATGTTCTTAGTTTAAGTATTGAAGTAAACTAAGTAAATTTCTTTTCCTTATTCGACACGTAGAATATAATTTAAGCTATTTTTGTATCGCATAAAATGTATATTTTAATTAAGTAAGGTAATTTTGTAATTTGAATCGATTTTGCAGATTTTATTTAACATAAGAACAGGTTACTGTTGATGAGCGGAGACTTCTTCTACCTAGTGTATGCATAGTATGTATGTATATAAAAAATCAGCATGCAAGTTGAGTCGATTTAGTCATGGTCGTCTGTCTGTGGGCAAAAAATTGTAAGACTTTTTAATTTAAATTTCGCGGGAAAATCCATTCGTCGAAATATTTTTTTCTATAGTGGTATGACTGCCAGTGACATCTGTGACAAATGTCACGTCAAAATAATTATTAGTGTATAGTATACGCTTGTCTTTCTGAAATATTTCAACAAATTTTGAGTCTGGAATCAAATTTCTGGTGCCGAAACATTCAGAATGTTAGAAAAGACCTTCGGTGATAATTGTCTGTCGCGAGCAAGTGTTTTTGATTGGTACACATTATTGTAAGAGGATCGAAAACGCATGGACGACGAACCATGACAACAACTGATGATCTTGATAATCGACGTTTAAGAGTCAGAGATTTTACTGGCATCGTTGAAATTAAAAGCATGACTGGTTATAAAATCACTAAATTTTCTCGATAAACAGCGTCGCGTTAACGTGAGACAATGCAAATGCCTCCCAGGTTGTCATGAAACGTATTACTACTGGTGATGAGCCTTGGATCTATGCTTGTGACCCGGAAACAGACGATCAATCGGCCGAATATCGTGGCAAAGGTGATTCGAAGCAACGTCAAAGCAGGTCAAAAATTAAAGTAATGTTGACAGTTTTCTATGATATCGAGGTGTGTTGCGCTCCAAATTCCTTCCGACCGGGCAAACTGTCAGGTAGGTAGGTAGGTAGGAGTGCCGCCCTATCGGGCTCGATTAACACTTGATGTGCCATTTTGATGCACTGTTCGTAGAACCTCCTGTATCTGCTATTACGTTTCACATTCTCTTTCAAACCATTTTGAGGTTTCGATGAAACTACTTATGTCCGATATGCTTTTAGTGGAAATCCATTCAAGGTTTGGTGCTAGATGGATTCCAAGTGTTTGTGTCGGATCTGTGCTGAAGAGCTAGGCATTCGCAGAGAAAGTGGGAAGATTGTTTCCTTATTCCCTGCTACTCCGCAGCCACGGCAGATGTTGTAGGGCATACCCATTTTGGATGCGTGTTCCCCAAATGGCCAGTGCCCTGTTGTGGTAGCTGTTACTCTGTAAATACTTTTCCTTGACCTATTTAGTAAGTCGTTGGCAAACTGTCAACAAGGAATACTATTTGAATGTTATGTGTCGTTTGCTCGAAGTTATTCGTAAGAAGAGGCCGGATTTATGCGGGCCTACAACTCTTGGTTTTTGCACCACGATAAGACACGGTCGCATACTGCATTGATTCTTCGTGAGTTTTTCGTCACATTTTCAACCACTATCGTGCCATAGACATCATAGATTTTAAAGAATAAATTAAGAGTTTTAAAATTATAAACAATATCTTACCATTTTTGCTCATGGAAGTATACTATGTTCTCCATTTCTTCAAAATATAGTACTTATTTTCAGATAATAAAAGCATGTAAAAACCATAGAAAAAATGCCACTTCACTTTTGGTAACTGCTAAACACACACTCATTGTCACATCTCACACAAACTGCACATCAATGTCAAAGGATCAACCTTGAAAATATTCTTCGAATAAAAATAAATATTACATCGTACGTTGTATACTTGATGTTCGCACAAACATACAAATTTTAGCATGTGTTCATATGTAATAGTATTGTGTAGTCACGAGTAGTGGACATTAAATAATTTGACGAATTATTTAAAATCGCTTAAAACGTTCAATGCCATGGATCGCACGGTTCATTAAAAATCATAAATAAGTATTACATACATACATACATACATACACGCATAAAAAATAACCACACGTGAATATTAAATAATGAAAACTTACATATGACGAGTTCTTTCTCTCAATGCTTTAAGTGCGTGACTAGTAACTGGTGCGTCTGTGGGTTAAATCCCACACTTTCAAAATTTGTGGAAAATCACAGAAATGCTCCTCCATTGATTTGTAATGACAAATCTTCTGATTTGAGAAAAACTTTTTGAATGAATGCGGGTGAAAAGTTGTAGAGCTTTTGATTTGTACAATAACTTCAACGACACACACTTCAAATATGGGCCATCATTTATGAAAGTTGCGGGTAATTTCATACTTATATTTATATCTATTGTACACATGAACAGTGGCGGATAAAAGCCTATATACACCCAGAGTTTTCGTGTTTCTGAAAGTACCAAAACTTTTTAGAAAAATGTGTTCGTACACTTTTTTTCTAGTCTTCTTTTTAATCATATTAAACTGAAAAATTTACGATTTAACATTAAGTAAAAAACTTTAGTAATAGTGGTTGTTATGAAGTCAGGCCGCGCAGTAGCTATCTCATTGAAACGTCAGCTTGAATCTCATAGAAGTGAACAAATAGTAAAAAGCCACTGCTCCAATATTAGCCGAACACATACATAACAATTAGATAACAAAAGAGTATCTATTTATAAACAGTACAAACAACCTTAAACGATAACGGGAAACCTCTTATTTGCGAAAAAAACGAAAATTTCGTTTTTAATTCTCCAAAGAACGTAAAGAACCTGTCTGGATTTTAGGAAAGAGCTTTTACTTCCAGATGGAATGAAGCTTAGCATTTTTGATAGCGATGGAATAGAAAAAGTTGGAAGCAACACTAAAGCTAAGTTTGCACCGAAAAGTTTAGTACCAACCAAAGGATGATAGCAGCAGCGTAATATTTTGGAGAGCTGTTGCGGCCTCTGGAATTGGAATTTAGTCTTTTTTGAGGTTACTTTAAGCTACTTTTACAAGATAAGCATCCAGAGAACAGGGTGCAAATTATTAGGGATTGGCTGCTTTATTATGGTCCCACTATTTAACATACAGAATTGATCTAAACGGGGGACCAACTAAATTTTAAAGTGGAATAATTCGTTTAATTGTAAAGTTTTCGCACCAAAATACATACATATGTATATTATGTTTGTACTATATGTATACTATTGTAATGCAATTTTTGCGTTTATATAGACTTTTACCTGCCACTGTATACTCATCTTTATATGTACAAGGTGAGTTCCAAAGTAAAAAGGACTTTTTGAATCTAGCCCCTGGTGGCGGCATCTATATGTCGATTGGTGCGTTAGAATCTGCTATCTTTATCGATTGTCCAGTGAGAATTTCATGACATTTCATCGATTGGAAGTGAAGTTATTGCGTTTTAAGTGTCAGCATGTTTGTGTTATCGGTGCGAAAATGAGCTTCGAACAACGAGCCAACATTAAATTTTGTTTTAAAATTGGTAAAACTTTTACCGAAACGTCTCAATTGATGAAAAAGTTTATGGCGATGATTGCCTATCCCGTAGCAGAGCGCACCAACCATGGATAAATTGATCCGAAACTCCTCTCTTCGCTTTCTGGGAGAGCCCATGATCTCACGGTTTGGTATGGCAATACTGAAAGTTCATGGGCTACGAATCAGGTGACAAGCAAAACAATGAACTGCCAGACAAAATCCCGTTAAAAATAACTAACAAAATCAGTTCGTTATTTTTCATTGTGGAGTACATGTTGTGAAAATATAGTGTTTAGGTTTTTTTATTAAAAATACAGTGTATAAGTGTTTTTACTAAAAATAAAGTTGGTAAGTGTATTATTAAAGCCATCGTAAATACATGTACATATATAAATATATTGTTTTCCTAACGTATTATAGGAAAATGCCGTGGATGCGTGGGAGCGCGACGGATTTTCAATTTCCCCAACAAGGAGAAGGATGGATCCAGGTTCGTAAATAATTTTAACTAGTAGAAAAATATAGTTATTTAGTGAAATTTAGAAATATTTTTTCATAAATTGTGCCTATTTTGATATTGTTTTAGATGCAATTTATTGCATGATAAAAAATATATTATACTTGCGAAATGTAATGTAATTTAGTAAATAGTATTGTAATATTTAATCAAGAATGATAGAGAAAGAGATTACGCAATGCGCATGTTTGCTTTGAGTCAGCTGTTCTTGCTGACGTCACGGTTGACTTATTATTCGCCCGCGCTATTGAAAGTGAATTCGAATTGTGTTTTCAAGTGTTATATTAATTGTTAAATTTTATATTTTTAAAATGCGTTGTGCAGTGTACGGTTGTAAAAATAACAATGGTAAAAATAGTGCTACGAAGTGGAGATTTTTTCATTTCCCTAAGGATAAAGCCGCATTAAAACAATGGATTCATTTTTGGTTTCGAGCTGGTTTCATCAATGAGAGTCATTGGTAAAAATGGTTTGCTTCCATTCCAAAAAGGTAATACTCAAACTACATATATATTTAGATAAGCTGATTTTCTACAGTTTTTGATTTTACTTATGATTTACAGGTATACTCCAAAGCAATAATGCTTTGAAATTGCTCCTGGATGGCTTAAGACAGCAGCACAAAATTGATTACATTTTGACCTATCGATTGAACCAGGACGTTTTGGAAAATTTTTTTGGCGTAATCAGGTCAAAAGGCGGTCTTCACGATCACCCTGACAGGCAGGAGTTCAAATATAGGCTGCGTTCCTATATATTTGGTCACAACGAAGGAGCGATCACAGAAGAAGGCAATGTTGTAGTCGACAACACACCAGATTTGGAAGGAAATTACTTATCTCTAACTGGTAATTATCAAAATATTAAACGTACATAGTATTATAAACCTAAAACTACAGAAAACATTATTATATAAAATTGTATTGATGTTAACAAATGCAAATACATATATGTTGATGGAGCATATGATAGCCTTGCAAGCAATATTTGACGACGTCAATGGTAATGATTTGCATATAAGTATGTACAAATTACGTCCAGAAACACATAGATTTAAGTGATTTTGTAAATTGTAGCTCGAAAATAAAATAATTATTTTTCAGAGCTAGAATGTATTTTAGGATTCGTTCCTTAAATAAAAACATAATTGAACATATGTTTAGTAAAAAAAGAAAATTAAATAAAACAGTAAATTGATACTTGGTTACAAAATATTCAATCTTTTTATTTACATAAATGTATGTATATGGTTGACACAAACACAGCAAAGATTGTCTCTTTTTAAATAATACAATGAATATGTAGATAAATGTTCACTATAAAATATTCACTTATATTGATATCTTTTATTAATATTCACTTATATTGATGTTAAATTTGATGATATTCATGATTTTGTATGCCTGCAATACAAATTTGCTTCTTATTGCAAAGAAAAACAACCAACTGAAAATCAGCTGATTGTAAGTTGGTCAACCGTGACGTAGATGCGCAGAACGAACAAAATTTTGAACTCGTCATTGCGCAATCTTGTTTCTATCATTCTTGATATTTAATAGATCCAATTTAATATGTTGTTTGGAGTAGCGTAGTAGATGTAAATATTACTATAATTATAAATTATAAGTAAAATAAATGTAATACGAGTAGAAAGTATCGTAAATACTAATAAATGTTATAATGTAACAATATTGGGGTTATTTGTAGTCGATATTAGATTTTACAATTTATTATTATAAGTAAAGGTATTAAGGTTTAGGGTATATTTGTTTTTTCTTAGGCATAATATTTGGAAACAACGATTGGGCGTAGGAGAAAATGGGCAAAAATATTTATATGCCTGTGACCGCCACTTCTCGGATGAAGTCCGGTATTTGAAAAACTATCGACCGATAAGATTATAGGAGTAGAAGATTACGGCGATGAAAATCGTACGTCTCGTATAGGTAATAGTGCAATGACTCTTATGGTTCAAGGTATTGGTGGAATGCCTCGGACACACCCACTCTCCTATTTCATTGTCCATGGTTCATGTAACGGAGATATCGCCAAAAAGTATATATTTGAGGCCATCACCCAATCACAAAACATAGGTCTCATACCTTGCCATTTTGTTTCAGATCAGGTATCTAATTTTGTCTATTTATCTAGGATTTTAGGAGTGACCGAAGAACGCCCATATTTTCAGGTTAATGGCAAGGATATATTCTTTTTTTTTTGATAGCCCCCACCTTTTAAAAAGCACTAGGAATTGTTTAGAAAATTCAAAAAAATAAAGTCAGTTTTAAATCGCGTCCGGTGAGTTGGGATGACATTGAACATTTCTATAATAAGGATTCCCAAAATCCCGTGCGTTGCGCCCCTAAACTGTCTGAAGCAACTATGTTTCCTAATAACTTTTAAAAAATGAGTGTGAAGCTGGCATCCCAGGTTATGAGCGACACTGTAGCCTCTGGTATGCTCGCTTCATACAGTTCAGGGCTTTTGTCGTGCCCTAATGCTCGATTTTTAAGTACCGCGGAATATCTTTTATATTTTATTAAGCTATTTGATATTTTTAATAGCAGCAACTTTGAAGCTATTTTGCCAACAAAAAAAAGTTTTTCGGCGTCAGACGACCAGTTAAAATTTTTAAATGAGACAGCAGGAATTTTAAAGACAATTAGAATAGAAGACGAAAATGGGTCTGACATAACAAATTCTTTTAATTATATTTAGGGTTGGATTTTAAACATAAGTAGTTTAGGACGTTTGTGGCGATTTTTGTCACAGTCAGGCTTCACTAACCTACAGACCCGAAGACTTTGCCAGGACAATTTAGAACACTACTTCGGACATATTAGAAGAGGAGGGGGAAGAAGTGTAAGGATTACTTCTTACATGTTTTGCAATCTTTTTAAAAAATCTTGGGGGCTGCGATACGCCAATATCGTAGTAAAGGGAAACTGCGAACCCGTTCCAGCAAACGAAACCTTTTCAATTGCACAGTCCCATCAAATAATAGCAAGTGTGTGCAATGACAAAGTGGTGCGTGATCTTTCTTGGCAAGAATTTCAAGGTCTACCGCGACCAGACCACACCTTTAATCGGATAGCAGTTGGAGAAAATTTAGAATTAGATTTAGAAGTAGATTTCTTAAAAGAAAACGCATATTCGTATTTCTGTGGTTATTTTTATTTAAAAATTTATAAGACACACGCATGCTCCCAACCCTTGCCATATATAGGAGATGAAGATATTTCACGAGAGTTTTATTTTATTCAACAGAGACAAGTTGACAGGGGTAGTTTAGTAAGACAGGAATTTTTAGATTATTTAAATAAATTATAAGCAATTTTCCTAAAGGAATTTGATTCAACTTGTCATAGGATAGGTGTAGGGCAAATTTTATTTGATAAACTCAAATGTGTCACACCCTATTCCTGCTGTGAAAATTGCAACAGTGATCTAATTTTAACATTATTTGTTAAAATAAGAATTTTCTTTTTAATTAAATTTTATAATAGAAGCCTTAGTACCCCTAATTTTAAGTCAAAAATATTATGCGTTTCGCACTTGTAGGTACAGTAGGTGGTAAAATATCTTCAAAGCTCTACGGATGCATATGTGTGTAAACTTTATTTTTTGAATTTTTTTCTCATATATTAACATACATACATATGTATATAATTTTTATATATTTTTAAAACTCTTATTTTCTGCCCAGCCCTTTTAGTTTTAAATTATGTAATAATTACCACTGAAAACTGGGTGTAGGTTAGTTTGTATATATGTAAAGAATGCGTACTCATTTTATTTATTTTCTTATTTTATATTCATATTTATTGGTTACAAATATTTGCTGTTAAACAGAATAATGAAATGTGATATTTTGTTTGCATAGTTTTAAGATTTTTTTTGTTTTGAATGATGTTATTGTTAATTTTTATATTATTTTTGAATTTCGACAAATATTGTTATTTTTGTGATTTTATTTTTACCTATATGGGTGATATAGGCCTATAGGGGAACCGAGCACGCAAAACTAACTTCGGTAACGCGCCTTTAAGTGAAAAATGTCTCCATTCGAATAATAATTTGGCGGAATTTTAATCTGGTCGTCCCTCTTTTCCAATTGCTAAACGTCAAAACCTACTGAACTTTGACAGCTAATCGAGTTTAGTAGATTTTGACGTTTAGGAATTGGAAAAGAGGGACGACCAGATTAAAATCCTGTCAAATTATTATTCGAATGGAGACATTTTTCATTTTTTGTCTCCACTTGAAACGGCCATTATTTCGAAGAATATCGAATGCGAAACAGCACGCAGATTGAAAGCTGTAAGTATATTTAAATTTTTATTAAGTAAATTTGCATTAATTTAATACTTTTTTATTTTATTTTACAGACAAAATGCCGAAAACAACCAGCAGTTGGAAGAAATGTGTTGCTGGCTGCAGCGAGGGAGGCAGAATATTCAGTTTTCCGAACAGTGGAACGGATATCGAACGGTGAGTAAAAAACGTTATATAGTGCAAAAAGTGTTTGTAAATTTGTTAAACATTTCGATGAAATTAGTGTTTCGATTGTGCAATGAAAATAGTAATTTCGGATTGGATTCAATTTCCGTGTGTTTTTAAGTGTTATGTGCTGAACAAGTAGAGCGCGACAGAATGCAAGCGACATCTGTTAAATATTAAAATACACACGTTCTTATGGACACAGTTATGTAGTCGTGCAGCTGCCTCAATAACTGTGTCTTTAAGAACGTGTTATTTTAATATTTGACAAATGTCGCTTGCAGTCTGTCGCGCTCTACGTATTCAGAGCTTAATTGTCAATTTGTTGCCATTGACGTTAATTAACTAAATAAATTATTTTAAAGTAACGATTTATCTTTGAATATTTATGATATTTATAAAAACATCGTACTTTAAAATATTCATTAAATATGCACTTTTTGCACTATTATTATTATCATTATAAATATTTTGTGATTTTATATAAAATTTCGTATTTTATTTTGTTTATTTTAATAGGCGTAAATGTTGGCTCAAACGTTTAGGTGTTTTTGAAGATCAAAATGAAAAAACACCTAAACACATTTTTACGCGTGAGCGGCATTTTTCTGAAGAAATGCGTAACGCTAAAAAATTGCGTCCGAGAGCCGTTCCGAATATAAAGTTAATTATTGAGCCAATATTTAACGCCCCAAATTCTTTTTTTGAAAAACGTATTGAAATGGGCGTTGAAGATTTTTTTCCCCAAATGGAAGGATCTGCCTCAAATGCAAACGGTGCATCGAGGCAGCTGCTTCCGCTTTTAGAAAGTGAAGACCGCGATAATATTTTAGAGCCTCTGCCACCCCTGGAGGAGGAACTACTAAATAATAATGAAAAAGCCGCGCAAACAGGTAGGGGTCTGACAGCAGGATCAGATAGAAAAAATAAATTGAGGGAAGTGAATAGGATTTTAAAATAAAATTAGATGAAAAGGAACTGCAGAATAGGAGTTTAAAAGCTCAGTTGTTCCAAATGGCAACTTAATTAGAAAGGGAAATGTTAAGAAGTAGTTCATTTAGGGAAAAGTCAGATCCTCTTGAGATAGTTTGCAGCAAAGTTCCTCCTCAGTTAGGTGCTTGTATTAGGAGTAGTTTTCTTAATAGTAATCGCCAAAGTCAAGGTAGCGATATGATAGTTTTCTTAAAACTTTAGCTTTGGGTGTATTTTTTTTGTCGCCAATCGCTTACCGCTACCTAAAGCACCAACTCAGTTTTCCCTCGGAAATTACGTTACATAGATTTGTCGCAGATTGGCCTCGTTTCCCAGGTTGTACCCAAAGCAGCATAAAGTCTTTACAAAATTAGGAGTAAGGGATTTTCTTTCGAACAAAAGTTCATATCAATTTCTTGTGATGAAATGTAACTGAAATGTCATTTGCAGTATGATAGGAAATTTGATAGGGTGATAGGTCTTGAAGATTATGGCGATGAAAATCGCACATCTAGAATAGCCACAACTGCAATGACCATAATGCTTATTTTTTTATTAGAGGCTCATGTAAAGGGGATGTCCTCAAGAAATATATTCTGAAGCCATTACCCAACTTCAAAATACAGGGCTAGTTCCTTGCCATTTTTTTGTGACCAGGGTACCAATTTTCAAAATTTAGCCAATTTATTAGGTGTTTCAATGTCACGGCCTTTTTTCAACGTTAATGGTAAGGAAATATGTTTTTTTTACGATAGCCCCCATTTATTAAAATGTAATCGAAACTGCTTACAAAATATGAAAAATAAAGTTGATTATAAAAATAGTCGCGTATGTTGGTCAGATATAGTCCATTTTTATAAAAAGGACTCTAAGTCGAGTTATCGGTGTGCGCATGAATTAACTGATATTTTTATACTCTCGCAACAATGTTGCTAAGGAGAGTATTATAGTTTTGTTCACATAACGGTTGTTTGTAAGTCCTAAAACTAAAAGAGTCAGATATAGGGTTATATATACCAAAGTGATCAGGGTGACGAGTAGAGTCGAAATCCGGATGTCTGTCTGTCC
Organism: Bactrocera tryoni; assembly: GCF_016617805.1. NCBI lineage: Eukaryota > Metazoa > Arthropoda > Insecta > Diptera > Tephritidae > Bactrocera > Bactrocera tryoni. Next base: position 14,748 of record NW_024396285.1, read on the forward strand.
GTCCGTCCGTCTGTCCGTCCGTGCAAGCTGTAACTTGAGTAAAATTGAGATATCATGATGAAACTTGCTACACGTATTCCTTGGCTCCATAAGAAGGTTAAGTTCGAAGATGGGCAAAATCGGCCCACTGCCACGCCCACAAAATGGCGGAAACCGAAAACCTATAAAGTGTCTTAACTAAGCCATAAATAAAGATAATAAAGTGAAATTTGGCACAAAGGATCGCTTTAGGCAGGGCCATATTTGGACGCAATTTTTTTGGAAAAGTGGGCGTGGCCCCGCCCTTTACTAAGTTTTTTGCGCATATCTCGGAAACTACTATAGCTATGTCAACCAAGCTCTACAGAGTCGTTTTCTTCAGGCATTTCCATATACAGTTCAAAAATGGAAGAAATCGGATAATAACCACGCCCACCTCCCATACAAAGGTTATGTTGAAAATCACTAAAAGTGCGTTAACGGACTAACAAAAAACGTCAGAAACACTAAATTTTACGGAAGAAATTGCAGAAGGAAGCTGCACCCAGGCTTTTTTTTAAAATTGAAAATGGGCGTGGCGCCGCCCACTTATGGACCAAGAACCATATCTCAGGAGCTACTAGACCGATTTCAATGAAATTCGGTATATAATATTTTCTTAACACCCTGATGACATGTACGAAATATAGGTGAAATCGGTTCACAACCACGCCTTCTTCCAATATAACGCTATTTTGAATTCCATCTGATGCCTTCTCTGTATAATATATAGTACATTAGGAACCAATGATGATAGCGGAATAAAACTTTACAAAAATAGGGTATTTGAAAAATATGTAAATGACGTATAATGAAATCTCGATTATTACTTTATAATGCGAGAGTATAAAATGTGCGGTGACACCCGAACTTAGCCCTTCCTTACTTGTTAATAGTAGTTTCACTGAGGCCATTGTACCCACTAAAAAAGTTTTTATAAGTTCCCCAGAGCAAAATCAGTTTTTAGATGAGGCAGAAAAAGTTGTAAAAACAATTCGGGTCGTAGATGAGTTAGGAAACAACACAACAAATAATTTCAATTTTATTAAGGGGTGGTTAATTAATATTAATAGTTTAAGACGATTGTGGCGATTGCTGTCACACTCAGGATTTCCGTACCTAAAGACAAGACGACTATGTCAGGACAGCTTAGAGCATTTTTTTGGTCAGATTAGAAGTAGGGGAGGTACTAGAGTTACACCTTTCATGTTCTCTAGTTTATTTAGGAAGTCGTGGGGTTTACGTTACGTAAATATCGTAACAAAAGGTAACTGTGAGCTGCATTTAGAACCCGAAGCCACAGGTATTTCAGAGCATAGCCATAATGTTCTTCTTAATGTGTGCAATGATTCCATTTTAAGTGACCTTTCTTGGCAGGATTTCCAGGGATTACCACGGCCCGAACACTCCATTGTTAGATCCATTACTTTAGATAGTAGTTTAGAAATTAACTTTTTAAAGGAAAATGCTTTTAATTATTTTTGCGGCTACCTTTATTTGAAAATTTTTAAAATGCACACATGCCTCTTGCCATTACCTTATTTAGGAGATGAAATTCCTTCAGATGAATTCATCTTCATACACCAAAATCAGATCGATAAATGCAACTTAGTCAAGCCGCCTCAAGAACTTGTTGCATTTATTAATAATTTAGAAATAAAATTTGTTGAGGAATTTGACAGAAATTGTCATAAAATAGAATTAGGAGAAATTCTTTTTACTAAATTAAAAGATATTAGGCCCTTCTTATGTTGTGAAGACTGTGAGCCAAAGGTAGTTATTGCTCTATTTATTAGAATTAGAATTTATTTTGCGACAAAATTTTTAAATAAAGATTTATCATTACCCAATTTTAAGAATAAAATTTTGTGTGTTTCACATTTGTAGTTTTTATTTTCCTTTTTTAGTGGTTGCAATGAGCCAAATATTTTATACTAAAATTAGATTTTTTAAGCAGATTCGCTTTAAGAGGCTCTAAGGTTAGAACGATAAGGATTAGAAAGTTTTTAATTACAAATTAGAATTTGGGGCTTAAATATTGGCATTTGTATATACATACGTTTATTTTTATAGTTTTAAGTATTATATTAAGATACTGTGATATGAAGTGATATTTTTTTTGTTATTTTTTTTTATACTATTATATATGAATTGTTATCGTTTTGTTTTTGTTTCATTTTCTTATGTAAATAAATTTTTAATAGGTGATATAGGCCTACTGGAGAACCGAGCACCAAAAAATAACTTCGGTAACGCGCCCTTTTGCATACCTCATAGGTGGTGTGGAAAATGCGAATTGGGTGTTTTATTTAAAATCCCCAAAAAGTAGCTTTTTTTCTGATCTAGCTACAATGGAAAATGTTATAAAAAACGCTAATTTTGCGGCGCTCTCACACTGGAATAAGTTTAACATCCCCTTATTCCTGGTTTCAACGATTAAACATATGTACATACATATGTATATTTACGGCACACCACATGGGGTTGTTTTTAATTTACAATAAAATTGTGCATTTGTAATCAATTGCTCATATGTACTATATGTTTTTATGCTGCATATATGTACATATGTACATGCATATATTTTGATGTGTTTAATTATGTACATATATTTTGTACTGTCTCAGCATTGGCGAAGTTAAGTCTGTTCAATATATTTGAACAAATTTTATAACTTATATATTTAAATTTTATTTTACATATTTTTTATTTATTTCTATATGTTTATTTGCAATTTAGAGATGAGGCTCCAACCCAACTATTTCAATCGGCACCTCAACTAAAAAGTTGCAGCGTTAGCAAAATTTATATATTTGTGGAAAACATTTTCACACAAAGGAAGTATCTTCGCATCACATCATTAATGAAGCTCTTCCTGTGCTAGGACTCGACGAACGTAGCCAGCAGTCATCGCAGTGGGTTTTGCCGCCAGTTTTTAAAACATACGATGCTTAAAAAACCGATATTTTACAACCTGATGATACTTCAGTTGGAAATCCAAATTCTTTCGAAGAATTTGAGAAATATTCACGCCTTCATGAAATAGAAATGAAGTGCAACGATGAAGAGAGTATCTCTGTTTGCGACCACGAGCATTACGCTCGAGTAGCTAGGCGGTTTCAAAATAATGCTTTGAAACCAGCCAAATACATTAAAGAGCTGAAAAGAAGAATTTTCTTATTGACAAGAAAATGTCAAGCTCTGGAGAAGAATATAATTTTAACAGAAGATGCAAATGACCATGCAGTTACCTTCGCAAAAATGATTAGCAGGAGTGTTGTGGAATCTGATAGTTGTCGGAATCAGAATTGAAACCGATCAAAAAAAAGCAGTGGTGCCATGAATTCAGACATTATTGGTTTGATATTCGAAACAGAATTTGTATCGGTTTTGGGTGTCACGTAAACCAGTTTTATCGGTTTTGCTGTCAGAAACAAAGCAAGAAGATATTCGCACACAGATTTGAAATGCAAGTTTCTTAAATTCATGTTAATTTATCTTTATTTCAATAGGAGAAAACATAAGAATAAAACACGAAATGTCCTAATTATTGAGTTTTGAAAAAAAAAAAATGCGGATATTTAAAGAGGAGCCTGCTTTATAGGCTTAAAAAATCTATTTTTTTTTTGGGAGGGAAAAAAATAATTGATTAAAGCGAAATTTCTAGGGTTTATAGTTACAGTGGCTCACAGTGAAAATGGTCCACATGTAAACAAGTGCTTTTAACTGCAAGCAAATCTGAAAAATCATTGTAAATACAAAAAATTTTGCTGAATTTGATAAGTTCAATTTATTTCAATTATAAATATAACAAAACATTTTTTAGTTCAATTACATTTTTCATAAAAATAAGAATTTAACAAAATAAGAGAAAAATTCATGTCACAGTGAAAATGGTCCATTACAGCAACTATTAAATAAAGTGCTATTAAACTTATTACTAATATTTTGTTGGATATCCTTTTTGACGAATAATAGACTTCAAAAGGGCTTTTTTTAAATCATTTTTGCTCGATATACTGTGTTTCCTTATTTCAGTTTCCAATTTATGCCACAGATTTTCAATTACGTTTATATCTGGTGATTGTGGAGGCGTTTTGAACACTCTGGGGCAATGATATAGTAGCCATTCTTTAACGATTCCAGCCGTATGTTTTGGATCATTGTCTTGGTAGAAATGATACGTGTCCTTTATACCAAGTTTTTCGGCACTTTGTACAAGATTATTTTTCAAAATATTTAAATATTGATATTTGTCCATATTCCCTTCGATAAAATGCAGTTTACCAACACCAGAAGCTGAACAATCACCCCATACCATCACATGACCGCCACCGTGCTTAACCGTCGGCCGCAAACATCTAGGATCCATCTCTTGATTTGGTTTTCTCCACACGTTCACTCTGCCATCTGATCCAAAAATGTTGTATTTGCTTTCATCCGTGAAAATGACGTTCTTCCAGAATGAAAAATCTTTCCCAATGTAATTGTGAGCAAACTGCAATCGCAAGTTTTTATTTTTCTTGCTAACAAAGGGTTTATTTCGTGCAATTCTGCCATTTCTACCATCCCTTCGAAGGACTCTTCTAATAGTCTCGGCGTTACAATTTATTTTAAATTGTTTCTCTACCATGTCACGCAGTTTTGGTGCACTCAGCCGAGGATCAATCTGGCTTTGTTTGACAATCCACCTCTCTTGACGGTCGCTGAATAACTTTCTTGGGCTAACTTTCGGCTTATTTATTACCCGATTTTCATTTTTAAACCGACAAATGATGTTTTCAACTGTTGTTCGGGCTTTATTAACAATTTTGGCAGTTTCTCTTTGAGACTTTCCATTCTTATAATGTTCAATAATTAATTTTCGCAACTCAATTGTAGTTTGGCGGCCCATCTTGAATTTAAAAACTAAATAAATTTATTAATATATTAAGCACGTGTTCATTTCAGCGCAAGAATGTAAATGAAGTAAACAGACCAAAATAACATAAGATTAAGAAAAAGTTCCGTTATTTATCGAAGCTCTGCTAGGGTGGACCATTTTCACTGTGACATGAATTTTTATCCTATTTTGTTAAAAGCTTATTTTTTTAAATATAGTTAATGAAATAAAAAAATGTTTTTTTGAATTTGTAATTTGAATAAACTGAACTGATCCAATTCACAAGAACTTTTGGTATATGTATCGGGTGATTTTTTAAGAGCTTGATAACTTTTTTTAAAAAAAAAACGCATAAAATTTGCAAAATCTCATCGGTTCTTTATTTGAAACGTTAGATTGGTTCATGACATTTACTTTTTGAAGATAATTTCATTTAAATGTTGACCGCGGCTGCGTCTTAGGTAGTCCATTCGGAAAGTCCAATTTTGGGCAACTTTTCCGAGCATTTCGGCCGGAATAGCCCGAATTTCTTCGGAAATGTTGTCTTCCAAAGCTGGAATAGTTGCTGGCTTATTTCTGTAGACTTTAGACTTGACGTAGCCCCACAAAAAATAGTCTAAAGGCGTTAAATCATGATCTTGGTGGCCAACTTACGGGTCCATTTCTTGAGATGAATTGTTCTCCAGTTTTCCCTCAAAATGGCCATAGAATCGCCGATGGCTGTGTGGCATGTAGCGCCATCTTGTTGAAACCACATGTCAACCAAGTTCAGTTCTTCCATTTTTTGGCAACAAAAGTTTGTTAGCTGATCTTGGTTGACATGTGGTTTCAACAAGATGGCGCTACATGCCACACAGCTCGCGATTCTATGGCCATTTTGAGGGAAAACTTCGGAGAACAATTCATCTCAAGAAATGGACCCGTAAGTTGGCCACCAAGATCATGCGATTTAACGCCTTTAGACTATTTTTTGTGGGCTACGTCAAGTCTAAAGTCTACAGAAATAAGCCAGCAACTATTCCAGCTTTGGAAGATAACATTTCGAAGAAATTCGGGCTATTCCGCCGAAATGCTCGAAAAAGTTGCCCAAAATTGGACTTTCCGAATGGACCACCTAAAACGCAGCCGCGGTCAACATTTAAATGAAATTATCTTCAAAAAGTAAATGTCATGAACCAATCTAACGTTTCAAATAAAGAACCGATGAGATTTTGCAAATTTTATGCGTTTTTTTTTTTAAAAAAGTTATCAAGCTCTTAAAAAATCACCCGATATTAATTTGTTAGGTTTTTTTTACAGTTAAAGGGGTTTTGTTGCAGGTGCACCATTTTCACTGTGAGCCACTGTATATATTTAAACATCACCCGAAAATTTTTGGGATACGAATTCTTTGATATTCTGCCTTAGGGAAGCAGTTGCCCGATGCATCTCACATGTGCATTTGTCGGACGGCGGGCAGTATGCAGGTCGCAATTTCTATCGGAAACAAAAAATTCAAAAGATATTCATATTTGTTAATAACTTTGTTCAAGTTAAACTTCGAAAATTTCAAAAAATACGTGTTAAATTCTAAAAAATTTTAAAATTTGAAGAAAGAAGTGTTTTTTGACCAAAAAAATTTTACGTATGTATGTTCAAACTTAACTTTTCTTAGCTTTTTTTTGTTTAAATATAAGATAATTTAATGCCAAAGATAATAAACTTTGCCCCAATTCCATACGTGTAGTTTTTTCTATCCTGTCCGCCAATTAAGAAAAATCGTAAGAATGAAAACCGAGAAATCGCGCGTCAAAGTTTTCGCTTTCTGCCCAAGCGCTCATATACATACATATGTATGTATGTATATAAGTATGTACATATGTATCTACCAGTGCTCGGTCACTATTTCCCTTCTAGCTTCGACAATATTTCAAATTCCCATATATATGTAACATTGGGAAATCATTCATTCGAGAAATGTTGTCTCTTAAAATATTTCTTTTAAAAACTTTAATAGGATTGCTTCCAAATGTATTCATTTGCTAGTTTTGTCACATTAATAAACAGCTGATTCGAATATTGCTTTTGCGTATGTTCGAAAAGACGAAAATCCAATCAGATTCTGTGACACCATTGAAAATCAGAATTGGTTTGCAATTCTGACAGCTAAGCAATTCTGTCTTGGATTCCACAACACCACTGTATGAAGACGAAAAACTCCTACAACGAAAAGGAGAAGGCAACGCGACGACTTGGGGTTCGCATTGCCCCACAAAAAAACACTTTTGCGTTGGCGTTCGATCCGGTATGTCTGCCCCGGTATCGACGAGAAAGTCTTGAACAATTTGAAGAAAATTTACTAATAAAATTGCATGCGCAACATGATCATGAAGTACGACACCGAGACGCAAGATGGACTGGCATCGTTCAAAGTAGTCCGAAAAATATTTGCCATCGACCAAGCGAACGTTAATTTTTAAATGTGCCCCAAATTTGAAAAAGATGTCGGTGTCTAGAGCTACACAAATATTCAGCAATTCGGTCGCCGCGGCAATAGATATGGCAATGAAGCAAAATTTATTGGGCTCCGATGAGCATTTAAAAAAATGTGCCAAAGCAACCCAGCTGCTGGTTAAAAGGATCTGATATGAATGGCCTGTTCGACGAATTGGATTGTAAGACGCTTTACAATCCAAATCCGCAAAGACGGCCAATACAAAGAAATTGAATTGATAAAATGAACAGGCTAAAAGAGCACATCCAATACTTAAAAAGTATAAAAAAGCCTAACATCCAAATATTGTGCCTGTATTCTTTTGTATTTACAATAAATGCAATGATTGCATTGAGCGGCGATATATTCGATGAATAATCTACGCGGTTATTTTATAACCTACTAAAATATGCATTGTTGCATTGGAAAGCAGTCGAAATATACTCGAAATTGCGACACTTCAGTTTCTATTGTGAATATATTTGCTTAAATTTGACAGCAACTGAAAAAAAAAATTCGCAGGAATTTAAAAAAAAGGTAAGTATGTATAAATTTGAATTTATACATTTTTATTTTTTATGCATACAAATATACTTACATATACATATATAATAATTTTATTAAATTGTAATTAGGAAAAGGAAAAACCGTGTTAGATGGACAGTAGATGCAGAGAAATTGCTGCTATTGCACTGGACAGAGAGTATAGAAGAATTACGAAGCGCAAAAAAAAAATGTTCATATCTTTGCGCTTTTGGAAAAGGAATTTTCAAAAAAGCAGATGAACTACAGTGCAGCTGAAATAAAGGAAAAAGTGCATAATTTTACCAATCGATACAAGTAAGTGCATTTAAAATTAAAAAAGTATGTTTTGCTGCATACTCACAGCATTATAATATGTATTTTATTTTATAAATTAGAGAAGAATGCGGTGGGTATGACTGGTGGTTCGCCTTCCTCTTGGATTCACTACAAGGAGTTGGAAGAAATACTCAGTGGCAATAAGGCAGTAAATTTCAAAGAACTCATGCAAGAGAGTATAGGTAATATAAAAATAAAATTTTTGTTTGCCCTTTTATTTATTATTTTATTTTTATTCAAGATGTGGAACCAGAAGACAACATTAGTTGCGCTGCTATCTACCCTTCGACGAGCAGCCAATCCCAATTCATTTCAAGCGATGAGCTTGCAGGACTTTCAACGACTCCGGAGTCTGCAAAAAGAAGAAAATTAACCCATGAGCGCTTAGTAGAGAATTTGGAAAAAACTTCAGATATGTATGAGAAAGAAATGGAGTCCATGAGAGGGGTGCAAGAAAGAATGGTGGAACTAACCGAAAAAGCGGTTCTTTCGGAAGAGAAAAGGAATGATATTTTAAAAGAAATGAGTGAAAATACGAAAAAATTTTATAAAGAACTTATTAATTTGTTAAATGAAAAATAAAAACAATTACAAATGTAGAACAAACTTACAAAATGAATTCGCAATCGCTCTTCTAATTGTTTCAGGTTCTGCTTCAAAATCTGCTACAGCATCCCTGTGCTCGGGCTGTTCCAGGCGTACACTACTTTCTTAAGTGGTTTGTTCTTCTATCCATTTGTGGTTGATGACATCATTATGACAATTTACAAAGTTATGCAATGTACAGGCTGCTTTAATTATAAGAGGAACATTTTTGATGTGGTTGTCGACTCCTTTCCCTATTCTCCTAAAACGAGCCTTTAGGTGTCCAAACGCATTTTCCACCACTCTTCGGCATTTGGACAATTGGTAATAAAAAAATTTTCATGCTCTGGAGGATGTACTTGGAATGGATAGGGCTTCATTAGATTGTTGGCAAATCGGAAAACCGAATCACCCATAACGTCCACAGGAACATTCACGTCATTAATAGTTTTGCTTTTTGCAGTGAAGATTGGGTCCTTCAATGCAGTATTTAGTTTCCTACATTGAAAAATTTTTGAGTCATTGCATCGACCTGGGCAGCCAACATTAAAGTAGAGGAAGCGATATCTGGATAAAAAAGAAATTTATGAAAACATCAAGTGAAAATTCATTATACCTCTAACCTATAATCTACAAGGGCAAATAAAGCTGTGGAGTACCACTCCTTATAATTGTAATAGCCCGTGCAATCCTTCCCAGGTGGCCGAACTTTAATGTGGCAACCGTTATGGCACCAAGCCATTGCGAAAAGCCAAGCTTCTCAAACCCATGAACACACTCATCCACTTTTTCACTGTACCTTAATTGTTCTGTCAAATAAAGGGGACGCAATGATTGCCACACTTCTTGGCAAAAAACAAGAAATATTTCGCTGACGATTGCCTTCGAAACACCGAATAATCGTGCAACAGTTTCATACTCCGTCGAAGATTTTAATGTGTAGACGGCAACTGCTACCCTCCTCTGCAATGGGATGCACTTCCTATAGCATGAATCCTGTGTGGTAATACCTTTGACATATTCACATAATATTTCAAAGGTTGCCCCGCTCATGCGAAAGGTTTCCTCAAAAACGCGGGGGTTCGTTGATGGAACATCCTTTTCCCGGAAGTTCCCATGTCGCTTCTAAAGTATACATATGTATTTAAATGTGTTTATAATTTATTGTGCTTTTTGGAACAAAGTTCCTTACGGCAGGCTTGGAGAAGATAGGGGTTTTGCTGCGGGACCTAACTGAAAAAAAGTGATAGAAAAACCGTAAGAAATAACCCGTAAGAAGAAGACTGTAATAGCATTGACAGACGGCAGCGTTAAACCAGATTAATTGCATTTTCGGGATTAATTCAGGAGTTACCACAGCTAACTCCGTTGCTGAATCCAAAAATAACTCTCAAAATTTTAGGGAGTTTGTGAGATTTCCGTTGGCAACATTGTTAAAAATGGCCAATTTTCATCTATTGTGAATGAAATACAAGCAACCCTGACAGCTGTTTATCAATATCTCAATATAATATCAATAAAACTTCTATGTTATGATGCAGTTTTAAAAATAATGTGTTGATATGTTTTTGTAATAAAAAATGGTTTGGTAAAAATTGGTCGGCTAACAACCGTAATGTTTATCTTCTATCAATTTTCATTGAAAATATTATAAAAAGTACAATGAGCTGTTTATGAGAGTTTCAAAATCGCATAGCTGCCGTCTGTCACCTACAAATTTGGATCTGATTAAGTGCGCAGTTAATCCGGATTAGCGCTGCCGTCTGTCAAGGCTATAAGATCGCTAGTTATAGCCTACCTTTAGGGTTTGAAAATAATTAGGCATGAAATTTGTAACATTATTGTTTATGCAAATTAGTTTTGGGTGAAAATTGTGCTGCAACTAAGTACGTTTATGGGGAGTTGAATTGTTGCATATTTTTTGGCGCAGGTTGGTTAATGGTTTGAGGAAATAACCCGTAATAAAAAGACTGTACGATCGCTAGTTATAGCCTACCTTCAGGTTTTGAAAAATAATTAGGCATGAAACTCTGTAACATTATTAAGGGTATTCCCTTGCTCTTGTAAAACCCTTGCACGGTGCAAGAATTGCATATATTTCCTCTTGGTGCACCGGCACAACAACAAACACACGCAGAAAATTATTTGCAATGGCTGTAAAATATGTCAGACCAAAACCTATGTATATTTGCGTGCAATGTCACGCAAAAATATAATTACAACCCTGTTTTAGCTGTCATTTTACATAAAGACATATTACGTGGTTGAATTGTTGAGGAAGGTAAGTTTTAAAGAGATTTTATAATTTCTATTTAAATTATAAAGATCTGTTAGTTTTTTTTGTTAAAATTGTATGCAGAAAGTGCGCCAATTCACAATAGCCATGCATAATAGTCATTCAAAATAAATTGACCGAATCAGCCGTTCATATTTCACTAGATGCTGCAATGGGTGCTCTCGTGCTCTTGTATATTTCGGTATAGTATTTTTGCAATTTGTAATCTTGCAAGAGCAAGAGAATACCCTTATTGTGTATGCAAATTAGTTTTGGGTGAGAATTGTGCTTGCACTATTTGCAAATATTTCTATTTTTCCTATTTAATTTTATGGTGTCAAACAAAAATAAAGACACATATTTTTTGTTATTTTAGTTTTTTAGTTATAATTTGAATTATTTTTTTATTTTACGTAATTCATTATTTCTTAAAATACTAGATTTTCTTAATACTTATCTGTACTTAAATAAAAACTAATCAGCGAAATTTGAGAGAAAAATCAAGACAACCTACATAAAATTAAGTACAATTTTTTTTTGCAAATTGTATCGTTTCTACATTATCCGAAGGAACTTCGTTCCTACCTGGTGTCCCACGACACCACATTTCTTTTTTTTACTTACGTATGCCCAAATACTTCTTGGGCTTATTTCATTGCAAAGAGGTACTGTTGTCAACATTAATATTTCATAATAAATCGATATTACTCGAGCTCTTCGTATCCGTAATTCCTGCTCACTTTGTTGGATAGCAACTTTATATTCTCGGCTACAGGAATTTAATGCAGCTAGATATTTATTGCTTTCTTCTTGGTTTGTAGCAAACAAAAGTAACCATTTTTTCAATCTTGAATCCATCACTCATTTATTAACTTATTTTTTACAAGAAGAAAATATGTAAACAAAAAAAAACACAAATGGATACAGCTGTCAATTTTCTCATTTAATTGGGTTATCTTTGATATACATAAGTATGTATATGAACGCAACAAGGTTAGCTTCGAGGTTAATTTTTGTTAACCATAACCTGCTTATATGTGAACGTGCTATTAGGGAGAATGAACCAGGATGCACTGGAAAACTTTTTTTTATAGAATTCGCACACGAAATACAACATATTGTTGCAAGGCTATTGTCTAGGCATATACATATATATATATATATATACATACAGTTTGTCAAGAAAATGTTTTTACAAGCCCAAAAATGTTTGATTTGACTCTTCCATTGTAAATAAAATGAAGTTAAGTCGTTAAAAGCTCTTTAATTTTTTACTCAACATACTTATATGTAATGCATAAGCAGTCATATAACATAAGCACTGTCGAAAATTTTGTAAAGAAAATAAAAAAAATGTTTCGATTCCTAGAAATTTGAATTGATGGAGAAAGTACCGTTGACAGCGACACGTCATCGCGATAAAGCTAAAAGTTAGTGTTGAAGTGAGCATTAAAGAATTAGGTTGTAAATTTAGAAAGTACTTTTTTATTTTGAAATGTCGGGTAAAAGAGTGGCCAGTGACATAATTCAGCTAGTGCATTACAGTTTTTATGACGGGAAAAGTGTTGCAGATGTATCAAAAACATTTTCCCTTAGCAGACAAACTGTTTATAATATAATTAATCGTGCGGAAAAGGACGGAAGATTGGATTTGCGTAATTTGCCAGGGAGGCCTAAAAAACTATCTGCCCGAAATGAGCGCCGAATAATAAAAAAAGTGTATAATAATCCCCAAATATCAACAAGAGCTATTGCAAATGAGATTTAATTGGAGTCTGGTGTTGATATATCGCATGAAATGGTTCGCCAAGTATCGGGTGATTTTTTTGAGGTTAGGATTTTCATGCATTAGTATTTGACAGATCACGTGGGATTTCAGACATGGTGTCAAAGAGAAAGATGCTCAGTATGCTTTGACATTTCATCATGAATAGACTTACCAACGAGCAACGCTTGCAAATCATTGAATTTTATTACCAAAATCAGTGTTCGGTTCGAAATGTGTTTCGCGCTTTACGTCCGATTTATGGTCTGCATAATCGACCAAGTGAGCAAACAATTAATGCGATTGTGACCAAGTTTCGCACTCAGTTTACTTTATTGGACATTAAACCAACCACACGAATGCGTACAGTGCGTACAGAAGAGAATATTCCGTCTGTTTCTGAGAGTGTGGCTGAAGACCGTGAAATGTCGATTCGTCGCCGTTCGCAGCAATTGGGTTTGTGTTATTCGACCACATGGAAGATTTTACGCAAAGATCTTGGTGTAAAACCGTATAAAATACAGCTCGTGCAAGAACTAAAAGCCGAACGATCTGCCACAACGTCGAATTTTCAGTGAATGGGCCCTAGAAAAGTTGGCAGAAAATCCGCTTTTTTATCGACAAATTTTGTTCAGCGATGAGGCTCATTTCTGGTTGAATGGCTACGTAAATAAGCAAAATTGCCGCATTTGGGGTGAAGAGCAACCAGAAGCCGTTCAAGAACTGCCCATGCATCCCGAAAAATGCACTGTTTGGTGTGGTTTGTACGCTGGTGGAATCATTGGACCGTATTTTTCAAAGATGCTGTTGGACGCAACGTTACGGTGAATGGCGATCGCTATCGTTCGATGCTAACAAACTTTTTGTTGCCAAAAATGGAAGAACTGAACTTGGTTGACATGTGGTTTCAAAAGATGGCGCTACATGCCACACAGCTCGCGATTCTATGGCCATTTTGAGGGAAAACTTCGGAGAACAATTCATCTCAAGAAATGGACCCGTAAGTTGGCTACCAAGATCATGCGATTTAACGCCTTTAGACTATTTTTGTGGGGCTACGTCAAGTCTAAAGTCTACAGAAATAAGCCAGCAACTATTCCAGCGGAAGACAACATTTCCGAAGAAATTCGGGCTATTCCGCCGAAATGCTCGAAAAAGTTGCCCAAAATTGGACTTTCCGAATGGACCACCTAAGACGCAGCCGCGGTCAACATTTAAATGAAATTATCTTCAAAAAGTAAATGTCATGAACCAATCTAACGTTTCAAATAAAGAACCGATGAGATTTTGCAAATTTTATGCGTTTTTTTTTAAAAAAAGTTATCAAGCTCTTAAAAAATCACCCGATACTTCTAAAAAATAAGTACTCTTCACGAGTTGCACGAAAAAAACCGCTATTGTCACAAATAAACAAAGAAAAGCGCCTGTCGTTCGCCAGAAGTCATATTTCACATAGCGATGCTTTTTGGGAAGATGTAATTTTTTGTGACAAAACGAAAATTATGCTTTATTATAACGAGGGTCCTAATAGAGTGTGGCGTCAACCCTTAACAGCCTTGAACCAAAAAAATATTATACCAACTGTTAAGTTCGGTAAGCTTTCCGTGATGGTATGGGCCTGTATTTCTAGCAAAGGAGTTGGAGATCTTGTTTATATTGAGGGTCATATGGATGCTACGCAATATCTAAATATTTTGCGGTCCCACTTACGAAATAGTGCGTCTAAAGTGGGGTTCGTAGGAAATAAATTTAAGTTTTATCAAGACAACGACCCAAAACATAAGGCGCTTAACATAAGAACTTGGCTCCTTTATAACTGCGGTAGAGTATTAGATGCACCTCCTCAGAGCCCAGATCTCAACCCCATTGAGAATTTGTGGGTACATTTAAAAAAGAAGGTGGGAAAAAGAAATCCGAAGAACCGAAATTAATTGATACGGTATATTAATGAAGAATGGGAGAAAATTCCTGGCGAGTATGACCTAGAAAAACTAATTAAATCAATGAAAAGCAGACTATAGGCAGTTATCGACTCTGGAGGTCAACACACAAAATATTAAAATTAATTATATTAATACATTACCGATTTTTGTTTAATTAAAATGTTTATGTAAAAACATTTTCTTGACACTGAAATTAATGGATTATTTTCTTTTTTATTCAAAACTTCAAGTTGTTTTTCAGAAATTTTCGACAGTTTTCGTGTTTTATAAATATTTGTTAACTAAATATATGATATGTAAAAAATTGAAACATTTTATATTTATATTTATTTACTTAATTAACAGCATTTAGGAAAAAAGGCATACTTCTATGCTTGTAAAAACATTTTCTTGACAAACTGTATATGTATTGCGACGCAACTTCTCGCAAACAGGCAGCAATTGCGAAGAAGACGACGACATCAACCTTGATTGGAATATTGGCCAGGAAGACGACCTTAAAGAAAATTTAAAACCGTCTGAGCAACTTGCCGTGGAACAAATACTTATGTATTCCAGATGAGCAATTTGCTGAGACCGAAAAAGTAGCAGAAAAACATGTTCGTCGCTACTATACTGGATATGCGATATACCAGAAGGTTTTTTGTCGATTAAAGTGCGAGAAATGTGCTCTATTAATGCGAAAGAGGGATATCTTTTTACAAGACTCATCGGAAGCCCTAAGAAAGTCAAAAAATTACAAAGGAGACAATGACCTAAGGCTGGTTAATCCCGACGATAGAGTCTTCGAAATAAGCCGCCTCCAAATGAGCTGTTATAAAGAGCTCTTTATAGCAAATTCTTGCAGAGCGGGTATAAAATCTATGATTTTAGCCCAGATTACTGCAATTACAAAACAGAAATACCCAGAGTGGTATAGCGAGGCAGGAGATTGCCTCGAACATAGGCACCAATTTTTGGATTTTTTGTTAACAGTTTTACTGTTTAAGAATGCAAAATGGCTGGCACACCAGCGCGAAGAGCTTTATAAGTTTGAGTCTAGTCGTGCTCTGCCCTTTTCATTTTTGTTAGGGTGTGTTGATGGAATGCATGTTCGCATTCAACAGCCTAAAACTGATAGCATAAGCTATTACAATAGAAAAGGACAATATTCAGTTGTTGTACAGGTAAATATTATCTTCTTCAGGTATATTTAACAATTAAATGTAACTTCAATATATGTAGGCAATAGCGGATAGCAAAATGCGTTTTACTGATGTATTCGCTGAATATCCAGGACGGTGTCATGATGCATCCATATGGCGCAACAGCCCAATACGACAAGCTATCATAAACAAGACGCTTAAAATTTCGCCACAATATCATTTATTAGGAGACGTTGCTTATTCTTTAGAGACTTTTTTAATGGTACCATACAAAGATAATGGGTATCTTACACAAGAACAAAAAAGATTCAACTATGTGCTAAGTTCGACAAGAGTCTTCATAGAGCAGGCCTTCGGTATTTTGAAAAAAAGAAAATTCGGATTCTTAATTATCTTGAAATCCAGAACTTCATTTTGGCAAAGCACATAATAATGGCTTGTATGGTGCTTCACAATTTTATTATTGACAACGAAGATTGTAATATTGACGAAGAAACTATAATAAATGAAATAGATGTTGAATATATTTCACAACCTGATGTGTCCACAAATTTTTTAAGAGAAGAAGCCATACGAAAAGGAACTAATCTAACTACTTTACTTTCAGCTTAATATTTACATGCTTATATACAATGGCTAAAGCAAGAGTTCACATGTTAATTTTCCTTCCTTTTGTAATGTTTTTTTTGCTAAATTAATCTAAAGTTTTTAAATTGAATTTCAGCTTTTTATATTTTTTATAAGATATTTGACAATCATATACTTACTTCCCCATTAAACTGTGAAATTTAATATTTTATTTTTAAAGTTGTAATAACATTTATTTATAATTTGTACTTCATGTTTTTAAAGATATGAATAAACAAATTCATTTAAAATGAAATATGCGTTACGATTATTTAAAAATACAAGTATAACATCGAGAAAAACGTTTAAAATAAGTCGTAAATGTGCTATGCACAGCTATGTATTCTACTGGTTATTAGACATACATAGATGTCAGTAGCAAACGAAGGCTTCGCATTTCTTCCACTTTTTGTTTTTCCACTTCCAGCTTTTCTTTTTCTACCTGCATCAACTCTTTTAAAATTTCTTTGTCTGCAGAGGCTTCTTTTTCCAAAAAACTTAGAACTTCGCACTTCTTTCGATCTGATTTTGGTTTTGACTTTGGCGATGTGCTATCTAATTCACGAAAATCGTTAGTATCACCGGTTCCACTCAATATGTCATATAGCGATGAATCTAAAGTCTCCTGAGGAACGGCCACATCGCTGCGAGTGCCGTAAACATCGTCCATTTCCTCGTAAAATTCCCAGTGGGTGGCAGCTTCTCCTGATGTATTGTTTCTCTTCTTAATTCGTTTATAAGTTACCATAAAATTGAGAAATTTCCTGGTTATATCATCACGGCTGAATGGGAATTTGGCCGTCAACTTCTTTAATATTATTTAATATTCTCTCTGACCTTTTTTTGCGTTTGGCAGCGAAATCGCCCTCATAACGCAGTCGGGTGGTCAGAAGCAGCTTTTTACGTTCGTAATTCCATTTTTTGCTAGATTCACTAAAAATAGACCATTTAAATATAAATTAATAAACCAATAATAGCAATGCTTACCAATCCGAGTCCGCCATCGTTGCGTTTAAACTTTGAAAAGCATCAAGTTTCTTAGTGATGCACGATTTTCTGTATCACAGCGTATCGACTACCGAGTTAATGCGTTTCAAAATATGATATAATGTAATAAATACTGCGGATGCTTTATCGAACTTCGAACTTTGTTCGTATGCAAAGCAATTGACGTTTTCGAAGTCAGCCTTAGTTTTAGTAGTAGTTACGTAGTACACGAGCCAAGCTTTGAAAAAAGCTGGTGAAAAATACCTAATCTTTATTGATTAGGTTGTGCGAGAATTTGTGGTTGAAGGTAGACAAATTCTGAAAATCGTGTTTTACTAAAATTTCATTTTCTTAATAACCTTATACATATAGTATGTATGTATTTTTTTTATCAAACGAATTTTCCTTTTTATTTTTCTTTGCAGTTTTCCAATAAATTTAAATAAGTTTCTTAATGAATTTAAATAAGTTTTTCATTAAAATAAATTTAAGTAAATTTACATGTATTTTCATTTATATTTAATTATCAATAAATTTTTTAAAAATTATTTGCCTAGTTGTCCATTTTATTTTCTCACACATTTCAGCCGATTTTTGTACAGAAATTTGACCGGCGTAGAAGCAAAATGCGAAACAATCATACAAACGATATATTATGTCGTTTGCACATTTGTCTGTATATTTGCGAAAGCAAATAAGGTAAGCGCTTGGAAAGTTAAGATATGAACACAGGTTCGAATCTCGACAGAATTTATTTTTAATTTTTTTCTGTTTAACATCGTATACTATACTAATAAATATTTTTCTTACTAATAGAAATTAAATTTATCACAGCAATATTATGTATATGTATATTATGTATAGTGCTGTGATAAATTCAATTTCTATTAGTAAGAAAAATATTTAT
The DNA here is from genome assembly GCF_016617805.1 of Bactrocera tryoni. Taxonomy (NCBI): domain Eukaryota; kingdom Metazoa; phylum Arthropoda; class Insecta; order Diptera; family Tephritidae; genus Bactrocera; species Bactrocera tryoni. The sequence goes on from NW_024396285.1 coordinate 33,216, forward strand.
TAGTATAGTACACGATATACTATGCTCAAATAAATGTATGTTCAAAAAATTTTAAATTTTGTGTTTCATTGATTTCGATCCACCACTTCAAGTTACATACACATGAGTAGATACTTATGTACATCCAACATTTAAAAGTTCTGCTATCTGATATAATCCAGTTTTAACCAATATTTAAATAGTATAAAAATAAAAAGTTGTTTTGGTATGAGCAACGTATGTATTTATATATGGTAACGTCCAAAACGCAGCACGAAATAATGTAAAAATATGCACAATTATTTGTTTAACTCCGTCGATTGTGCAATACCATTTGATGATTACATACATATGTATGTATATAAATAAGAAAATAAAATTAAATATTCTACTTACCTGGGCATTTCTCGGTCCCCAGGAAATTTAAGCAGGCGTAACGAGGCTTTACACTCCAACACACACTTGCGAGGCATTTTCCTTCTGTAAAAAAGTTTCAATTAGTATTTGGCTATAATTTAACTTGTGGAATACTAACCTGTTGATCGATCTGAAAGGGAACGGAAAAGAAATTGATTTGTGAAAATAATAATAAAGTAATAATTACATACTGAAATATATTGAAAACTTAAATAACTTACTTTTAAAATACACCGTCCGTTCGTTTGAATATTTTCAAATATTATGCCAGTATTGCTATTGAGCATGGCAAAATAGTGTTGCGTAAGCTAATTTAAACTCTTTTTTTACTACTAAGTATCTATGTAGATATTGCAAATTCAAAAAATAATTCCCTTAAGAACCCCTTTTTATTTAAAAACTTAGTTTAGAACTAAAAAATAATATGGTAATTCTGTTAGGATGGTCAAACACTCCATTTGGGAACGAGTAGGATTCCTGACCGTCGGCGTATAGCTAAATTCTGACATATAAAACGTGTATGTATGTAGTTTGTGATTACAAAAATTTATACTTAAAATACTTATAAGAAACATAGCTATTATAATTATCTGATTTATCTTACAATAAAAATTGTGTGTTTACTGTTCAGACGAATTATTATGATATGTAAAGCTTAGTATCCAGCCCTCAAAAAATGTAAAAACTTTATATAAAAAACGATTAAGAAATAGTCAAGAAATTTCCTGCGGTAAATTTTCTTGTGCTAGTATGCAGCTCTAAAGAAATCTAGTACTAATTTTTAATACATTTTTTCAATAAAATGCAAATATGGCAAACCTGGTTTTGCGAAGAGACATGATGTTCATTCACATTCCTTAAATCGTGAAAATATTTATGTTACTATACACATGCATACATATGTACATATTACACACAAAGCTTGTTTATTCTCTCTTGCTCTTCTAATGTGGATCATTCACAATGCGTAACCAGCTGTCAAAATTACTTGAAGAAATGATGTATTTATTTTCTTGAGCAATTACTTAAGAGCTGGATACCAACCTTAATATCAAATTTTGCCACAATAATTATCTCTTTTTGTCCACTCATTATCAAAAATAAGTTCCAATTTGTCCCTTAATAAGTTAACTAAAACGCTTAAAAATATCTGTGTCGTGTTACCATAACATCTTAAGTCGACTTAAGTCAAAACCGAGTAAAGGTCATATTCTAGTTCTCCTATTCATAGTCCATATTTGTGTCCAATCCGATTTAAAAAATTCCAATTTTAAAGAAAGTTATCGCCTTTTGTATTTTTCTTAACTTTATTTTTGAAAATATTACATATATTAAAACATCTTAAGTAAACTTAAATTTTATGAGATGCTTTATTGGTTGTTAAAGGTTTCTTCATTTAAACTTATGTCAACTGAAGCTCTTTTAAAATTAAAAAAAAATTAAAAATATGTATTTAATGAAACATCTTATGTCCTCTTACGCTAATATGTTAAACTTATATTCATATAATTTCTTCACTTAAATGGACATAAGTTGTTTTGAAAAAACCCGAATATTCAAAGAGAGAACTTTTAACATTTTGCAAAACATCTTAAGTCGACGGAAAATACTATGCAATAATTAGCTTCGAGCAAAACGGCATTTTAACTCAACATAAGTTTGTTTGGATGCGTGCTCACAACGCATTATTGCGCACATAAGCGATCAGTTGAAAACAAGTCGTTGTGCTAATAACTTCAAAAATGGAAAATGATTTATTGAATAATATAAGCAATGTAGATTTCGATAGTGATGATTCCATTATTGATCCAAATTTTAATATAAGTGGATGTACTGCAGCAAGTTCCAGTTCCGAAAATAATAATGTAAGTTTTATAGTGATTGCATTTATAAAGGGATTTTAATAAAAACTTAATATTAGGAAAACTCTATAAGTGTTGCAAATAAAGTGGAAACAGAAAAATATTCAAAGAAAGATGCAAAATATTCCAGGAATAAAGGGCAAAGTTACACCTCAAGCGCTGGTAAGGTTGTTCAGGCACATGCAGTGCGCAGGTTGGAACCGTGCAGAAAGAAATGCGCAGATAGAATCACACAGTACTGGGAACTAGGCTCATACAATTTACGCAAGGCATTTCTTTGTGGCTTAATTGGAGTTGAAGAAACAAGAACAGTAAAAAAGGCTAAACATGACTTAAAACCAAGGATAAGACCTTATACAAACAATTATTTCCTGGAAGTTGGTAGTAATAAAATTTGCGCAGTATGCAAAAAATGCTTTACATTCACATTATCCGAGACAGAACAATCTATAAAAACGGTTGTGAGTGCAAAACTCGATGGGCGTGTAATCGGCGATGGACGTGGAAAACATAAATGCGCTAAAAAACTTTCTATCGCAAAAGAGAATGAAATTTTAGATTTTATTAAATGCTTCCCGTCGTATGAGTCGCATTATACTCGAAGGGAAACATCAAAACGTTATTTGCTAAGTGATTTATCTGTTAATGAAATGCATCGTCTCCATTGTGAAAAATACGCTTATTCCGTTTCAATTTCAAAATTTTCGCAATTGTTAAGCACACTCAACTTGAAATTTAAAAAACCTAAAATTGACACTTGTCATAAGTGTGATTTGCTCCAATGCAAGATACAAGTTGCTAAACCCGAAGAATTGGACTCTTTACAACTAGAGCACTCTAAACATGTAAATTTAGCAGAAAAAGCTTATGAAGCTAAAAAAAAATGATAAGCAGAGAGCTTTAGCTGATGCTACACTTAACCCTTAAATGCATGGCGTACCATATATGGTACACGCCTTAAATCCGCCGTCATTCAATGAAAATTAATCTGAATTGAATTTTGCTTACTCTTAGTGAAAGCCATAAAAACTAACAGTTATTTAAATGTCGTCGCAGCTTGCTAAGGTTTATACGCAGTTGACAGCGAGCTGTCGAATTGGTCGAACGTAAATATTGCGAAAAATTTGAAGTGTGATTTTCATTCGTCATTAAAATATAATTTATTACATTGTTTGTGAAATATATATTACAGGTAAGTACAGTAGAGTTTATTTTAGCTAAATAAAATCAAATGTGATAAAATACGATCAATTTTTGTAACTTTTTTGCTTTTTTACTTATGTACCATATATGGTACTTCATGCATGCGAGCCAAATATCCTTTCCAGTACTTGCTGTTCGAGATGTACAGATATGGATGGATGTATAAATGATGGAAAGAGGTATAACGCGGATGAAGTAGCAAATATGCTATATGATGATTTTGAGGATGAGGTAGATATACCCAAAAATGGAAATGTCTCTTTTGATGATGAAGAATCTGCAGATGCTTTGGATGACTTAATAGATGAAGCCGAGATCGACTATGAGTTATTAGATGAAGATTCGATTAGTGATTCATTTTTAAAAAATTAACAATTCCTATGGAATCTCGTCTATCGATAGACGAACAGATGTGTTCTACTAAAGTTGGTCATTTCATGAAGCAATACCTCCCAAGCAAACCCAAGAAATGGGGATTTAAATTATTTGCACTTTGTGACGTATCCGGTTTTATGTACAAGTTTGAAATTTATACTGGAGAAGCACATTCTTTACTGCCTGACGAACCAGATTTGAAGGTCTCCGCTAATATTGTAGTCCGTATGACTCGCGGAGTTCCCCGTTTCCAAAATTATATGCTATACATGGATAATTATTACACATCCATACCCTTATTGATTTATCTACGGACCCAAGGTATTCACAGCATTGGGACCATCAATCGAAATCGAATAAAAAAATTGTAAGCTTCCGGATACAAAGGTGATGATGAAGATGAATCGAGGTGTATCAGCAGAGTTCATAACTACAATACATAGCATACCAATAACGTCTTTATCCTGGAAAGATAATCGGGCGGTTAATCTGGTTTCAACTTTTGTTGGAACGAAACCAGTGCGCAATTCACAAGCCGATGACATCGAAGCTTCGACTACACAACGTTGGGATAAAAAAGAAAAGAAAGTAGTAACTATGTATATCTTGCCCCCAAATCATTAAAGACTACAATTTGCATATGGGAGGTGTAGATCTCATGGATTCTCACCTCGGTCGCCTTAAAATTACATTAAAAAGCAGAAAATGGTATATAAGGATATTTTATCACCTACTAGATATTTGCATGGTCAATGCGTGGCTGCTTTTTAAAAGAGCAAACTCCAATATCCCAATGACTCAAAAAAGCGTTCCGTCTGGAAGTATTCTGCATGTATTGACAAATATGGCAGCAAACAAGAAAGCGAACACAAACCGATCTGAGCACTCACGCAAGTTTCTCGTCCCCAACAAGAACATGGACCAACACAGAACTTACGTTTCGACGGTATTGATCATTTTCCTGTAGTTCAAAGTCGTGGAAGATGCAAAATGAAAAATGCTATGCTGGAGACAGAAACGTAAACAACCGTTCAATTTTCAAATGTGAAAAATGTAACGTACATCTTTGTTTAAATGATAAACGTAATTGTTTTGTAGCATATCATAAAAATGATAAAAAATAATATATGTATGTATTTATAAGATATTTTTAGTTTTATTAATTTTATTTGTATTCCTTTTCAACCTAAACTGATTTACCTTATTTGTGTACACAAATTTCCTTTCATTCCAATAAACTGAAATAAAATTTACGTACGAAAAATGTTCACTCTTACTTGACATCAATGCATAGAGTACCATATATGGTACATAAAAAAAAACCCACTTTTTGAGCTTTACCTGGAAAACGGCGAGTTTAATCGGAAAATAAGTATCCATTTCGTGTTAAGTAGGCAATTTTACATAAGGGGCACTTGGTCTAGATGTTGGTTACTGACCTCATGCATGTAAGGGTTAAAGTGTTGTTTTTTGACCTACAGCAGTGTCTTCCTACACCATTATTAAGAACCTCACTTTCTTTTTACAAAAGGTCTTTGTGGACTTTTAATCTTACTATGCATGATTGTTCAAGTAACCAGGCCTCATGCTACATGTGGCATGAAGCAATAGCAAAAAGAGGGGGTAATGAAATAGCATCGTGCGTGTTTGATCATTTCTTAACATTAAATACGAATGCAAAGCACGTTGTTTTATACAGTGACTCATGTCCAGGACAAAATAAAATTTCATTCATTGCAACTATGTTTGCAAATTTTATGCAATTTAAAAATAATGTAGACAATATAGATCATAAATTCTTGGTCCCTGGTCATACTCATATGGAGTGTGATAGCGACCATGCTTTGATAGAAAAAAGGAAAAAACTAACTTCAACCAAAATTCACCATCTCCGTGATTGGTACCAGTTTATCAGAACAATTGGCGTAACAAAACAAATTGTTGTTAATGAAATGCCACAGTCGAACATATATGACTTTGCACATGCATCAAAGAATTTATTTACATGGAGAAAAGCAGATGACAGTGGTGAAAAGTAAATCTGGATCGACATTAAATGGCTAAGATATACCAAAGAAACTGGAAATGTTTATTTTAAAAAATCCTTAAATAAAGAAGAACCTTTTAAATTGATAAACATACATATCTAAACGAGGAATAAACTGCGTGAGAATGACAGATTTAAAAATACGCTACGACGCACCAATAAAAATTGGCACATAAAAGAAACAAGATCTTTTAGATATGTTACCTCTTGTGGATGAAGTGCATAAGCCATTTTATATAAACTAAGCAACAGAAGAGCAGTTAGATTGTCATCCAGATCTTACAGAAGCTGATGAAACTAATGAATAATTAATGCTTTAGTTTGCTTTGAAACCAGATTTTTTTTACACTCAGTTGAACTTATTAATATGATTTAAGAAACAATACATGAAGATGTATATTTTTGTTATGAATAAATTTTTTGTTATTTAACAAACAATACATGAAGCTGTATATTTTTGTTATGAATAAATTTTTTGTTTTAAAAATAAACAAATACAAAAATCGTATATCCAATGAGTTATTTGTTTCAGTTTTAGAGCAAAAGCTCTTATGTCAAGTATTATCCAACTGAAGTATTCATTTTGACAAAATATCTTAAGTCAAATTAAGATTTGATTTTTCTTAACTTTTGGTTTTTTAAAATATCTTATGTACAAAACATCGAATAAAACATACTTCTTACTAAAATTTTTTTCAAAATCGGCATATAATGTCTTAAGAAATAGTTTTACTTTTTCCTTGATTAAAAATAACTCATTAAATTTCAACCCAATAGATTTTAGAGGAAATCGCCAATATCTCAAAACTCAGTTTTTAGTCTTAAGATGTTATGGTAAAACGACACAGATATATAGCATATTTATTTATGTATATGAAGAAGATATAATTAAATATTTTGATAACAGCATTAAACTTCATTCTATAAGCAAATATGAAAAAAGTATTTATAAATGCACATATAAATATAGTGCTGTAAATTTATAATTTAATATTAAATCTTTGCTTTACGTAACCGTTTTTAACCTCTCGCCACCCTCATTCACCAGAGGTGGCCATGATGTTTTTCTTGTGACTGTACACTTGGGGGGGTAGCTTAAGGGCTGTGAATGGCTCTTTTACTATGGTGAATGGGACTTTCCGTGCTCCCTTGTACCATCCCTGCAAGACAGGTAGTTGTTAGCAAACGTGTAAACGAGTTGTTATTGTTCACTTTTGCATTCGTTAAAATATTTGTTACTTTTGTTCAGAGAGTGGGAAAAAAGTAACACATAGCTATTTAATGTTCAATGGTTATCTCGCTCTAGCCAATGGCAAATATCGCATGCTGCCTTGTTCTAACAGAATACATACATTTGTTAGCAAATCTCTTCACAGTATGTTACGGGTAACAAATTCTTTTGTTAGCGCAAAGCTTACCTATGTGTTATGGATAACAAAAAGTATTTGTTACCCGAATATCTGTTAGTGTTATTATTTTGGTTATCAGTTTGTTACCTTTAACATGTAATCATATTAGCAGGAACAAGCTGTAACACGCATTTCTGTTACCCATTTGTTACTTCTAGCAAATTCAATTATTTTAAATAAAAGTCATTTTTTTTAATTATTTTGCTTTATTTAATACTAAAATCAAAATCAGATATTGGGCCTAATCATTGAATCCGCAACGAATTCGATTTCGATACGATACAGATTTTCGATCGAAAATTTTCATGCAATCATTCATTCCGTCGATAAACTGCTTTATCAAAAAACACAAATGTCAAACTACATTATCGACGGTAAATTTGACAAGTTTGAAAAATTAAATTCGTTTACATAAATATTTGAGATGGATACAATCATGTTACATTTAAGTGATAGCGATAATGAGGATGAAAATTGTATACAAATTCGTCGCGAGCGCAGAAATTTGAGGAATAATTCAAAAGACATATTGGAAATGGATGATTATAAGCGAGTATTTAAGCTAAAAACGACATAGATAACTTTGTTTACATGCATATACATTTACAGTTTCTTTTCCAAAAATTTTCGCATCAACAAAGGAGCATTTATATACATTTTAGAGGAATACGAAAATGTATGTGGAAATGATAAGAGACAAGGTTCTTTCTCCGAAAATAAAAACTTGCTGCATGTCTGCGCTTCTTTGCCACAGGCAACTATCAGCATTGTGTTGGAAAGGACTTCAATATAAATGTGGCCCAATCGACATTCTGTGGAATATTAGAGGAAGTTCGAAACATTCTTGAGTACAGACTATGTTCACGGTGGATTTCTATTTACATGAATGAAAACGAAGAATTGGAATCAAAAACATTTTTTTTTGCAAAGTCAAAAATTCCGGGTGTGACAATGGCAGTTGATGGAACTCACATAAAGATAATGGCTCCAACGAGAGATAAACATATTTATTATAATCGCAAAGGATTCTCAAGTCTGAACGTTATGATAGTGAGACTTTTATATTTATCTTTAAACTGAATATTTATATATATTCGCTTTTCTGAATGTATATAGGTGTGCGACCACAAAATGCAAATACCCTACTTAGTGCAAAATATCCTGGCAGTAGTCACGATTCTCATATATGGGATTTGAGTGACATAAAAACTATCAGCGCAACCAATTATCGGAGAGGAAATGCAAATTTAATATTAGGTGAGAAACCATTGATAAAAGTACGATCACCTAATAAAAATGTACGCATTAAAAGAGACAAAGGGTATCCTCTTCAACCATGGCTTATAACTCCATTTAGAGAACCAATCACATGCCTCAGAAAAAGAAGATTTAATACGTATCATGCTAAAGGCCGAATAGTTGTTGAGAAAACAATAGGTTTATTAAAATCAGTATTTCGTTGCCTTTGCAGTGAACAAGGACTACATTACGCACCATATAAAGCAGCGCGTATTGTTAATT
>NW_024396286.1:0-16076 GCF_016617805.1 Bactrocera tryoni
AAAGTTCATATTTTTACGCAACTTGATATCGATTGCTTAATGTGTATGTACCAAAAAAACTGGTTCTACACCTTAATATAAGATTGTGAAAGTTGCTCCAAATACACTGTCGCTATGGCTATACGACAACTCTAACTCTATGACAACTCCAATAACATCAAAACGGCTAATTTGCATAATTATGTAAAGTTCATATTTTTACGCATCTTGATATCGATTGCATAATATGTATGTACCAAAAAATCAATTCTACACCTTAATTTAGGATTGTTAAATTGTTCCAAATACACTGTCGCTATTGCTATAGGACAACTCTATGACAACTCCAATAACATCAAAACGGCGAGTTAGCATAAATATGTAAAGTTCATATTTTTACGCAACTTGATATCGATTGCTTAATGTGTATGTATCAAAAAATCGAATCTACACCTTACTATTAGATTGTGAAATTGCTCCAAATACTTTCTCGCTATGGCTATACGACAACTCTATGACAACTCCAATAACACCAAAACGGCGAGTTAGCATAAATATGTAAAGTTCATATTTTTACGCAACTTGATATCGATTGCTTAATGTGTATGTATCAAAAAATCGAATCTACACCTTACTATTAGATTGTGAAATTGCTCCAAATACTTTCTCGCTATGGCTATACGACAACTCTATGACAACTCCAATAACACCAAAACGGCGAGTTAGCATAAATATGTAAAGTTCATATTTTTACGCAACTTGATATCGATTGCTTAATGTGTATGTATCAAAAAATCGATTCTACACCTTAACTTAAGATTGTGAAATTGCTCCAAATACACTGTCGTTATGGCTATACGACAACTCTATGAAAGCTCCAATAACATCAAAACGGCTAATTAACAGAAATATGTAAAGTTCATATTTCTACGCATCTTGATATCGATTGCTTAATGTGTATGTACTAAAAAATCGATTCTACACCTTAATATAAGATTGTGAAATTGCTCCAAATATACTGTCTCTATATCTATACGACATTTCTATGACAACTCCAATAACATCAAAACGGCTTGTTAGCATAAATATGTAAAGTTCATAATTTTACGCAACTTGATATCGATTGCTTAATGTGTATGTATCAAAAAATCGATTCTACACCTTAATATAAGATTGTGAAATTGCTCCAAATACACTGTCGCTATGGCTATACGACAACTCTATGAAAGCTCCAATAACATCAAAACGGCTAATTAACAGAAATATGTAAAGTTCATATTTTTACGCATCTTGATATCGATTGCTTAATGTGTATGTACTAAAAAATCGATTCTACACCTTAATATAAGATTGTGAAATTGCTCCAAATATACTGTCGCTATATCTATACGACATTTCTATGACAACTCCAATAACATCAAAACGGCTAGTTAGCATAAATATGTAAAGTTCATAATTTTACGCAACTTGATATCGATTGCTTAATGTGTATGTATCAAAAAATCGATTCTACACCTTAATATAAGATTGTGAAATTGCTCCAAATACACTGTCGCTATGGCTATACGACAACTCTATGACAACTCCAATAACATCAAAACGGCTAGTTAGCATAAATATGTAAAGTTCATAATTTTACGCAACTTGATATCGATTGCTTAATGTGTATGTATCAAAAAATCGATTCTACACCTTAACTTAAGATTGTGAAATTGCTCCAAATACACTGTCGCTATGGCTATACGACAACTCTATGACAACTCCAATAACATCAAAACGGCGAGTTAGCATAAATATGTAAAGTTCATATTTTTACGCAACTTGATATCGATTGCTTAATGTGTATGTATCAAAAAATCGATTCTACACCTTAACTTAAGATTGTGAAATTGCTCCAAATACACTGTCGCTATGGCTATACGACAACTCTATGACAACTCCAATAACATCAAAACGGCGAGTTAGCATAAATATGTAAAGTTCATATTTTTACGCAACTTGATATCGATTGCTTAATGTGTATGTATCAAAAAATCGATTCTACACCTTAATATAAGATTGTGAAATTGCTCCAAATACACTGTCGCTATGGCTATACGACAACTCTATGACAACTCCAATAACATCAAAACGGCTAGTTAGCATAAATATGTAAAGTTCATATTTTTACGCAACTTGATATCGATTGCTTAATGTGTATGTACCAAAAAATCGATTCTACACCTTAATATAAGATTGTGAAATTGTTCCAAATACACTGTCGCTATGGCTATACGACAACTCTATGACAACTCCAATAACATCAAAACGGCTAGTTAGCATAAATATGTAAAGTTCATATTTTTACGCAACTTGATATCGATTGCTTAATGTGTATGTACCAAAAAATCGATTCTACACCTTAATATAAGATTGTGAAATTGCTCCAAATACACTGTCGCTATGGCTATACGACAACTCTATGACAACTCCAATAACATCAAAACGGCTAGTTAGCATAAATATGTAAAATTCATATTTTTACGCAACTTGATATCGATTGCTTAATGTGTATGTATCAAAAAATCGATTCTACACCTTAATATAAGATTGTGAAATTGCTCCAAATACACTGTCGCTATGGCTATACGACAACTCTATGACAACTCCAATAACATCAAAACGGCTAGTTAGCATAAATATGTAAAATTCATATTTTTACGCAACTTGATATCGATTGCTTAATGTGTATGTATCAAAAAATCGATTCTACACCTTAATATAAGATTGTGAAATTGCTCCAAATACACTGTCGCTATGGCTATACGACAACTCTATGACAACTCCAATAACATCAAAACGGCGAGTTAGCATAAATATGTAAAGTTCATATTTTTACGCAACTTGATATCGATTGCTTAATGTGCATGTATCAAAAAATCGATTCTACACCTTAACTTAAGATTGTGAAATTGCTCCAAATACACTGTCGCTATGGCTATACGACAACTCTATGACAACTCCAATAACATCAAAACGGCGAGTTAGCATAAATATGTAAAGTTCATATTTTTACGCAACTTGATATCGATTCCTTAATGTGCATGTATCAAAAAATCGATTCTACACCTTAACTTAAAATTTTGAAATTGCTCCAAATACACTGTCGCTATGGCTATACGACAACTCCATGACAACTCCAATAATATCAAAACGGCTAATTAACAGAAATATGTAAAGTTCATATTTTTACGCATCTTGATATCGATTGCTTAATGTGTGCGTATCGAAAAATCGATTCTACACCTTAACTTAGGATTGTGAAATTGCTCCAAATACACTGTCGCTATGGCTATACGACAACTCTATGACAACTCCAATAACATCAAAACGGCGAGTTAGCATAAATATGTAAAGTTCATATTTTTACGCAACTTGATAACGATTGCTTAATGTGTATGTATCAAAAAATCGATTCTACACCGTAACTTAAGATTGTGAAATTGTTTCAAATATACTGTTATTATAGCTATACGACAACTCTATGACAACTCCAATAACATCAAAACGGCTAGTTAGCATAAATATGTAAAGTTCATATTTTTACACAACCTGTTATCGGTTGCATAATGTGTATGTACCAAAAAGTCAATTCTACACCTTATTATAAGGTTGTGATATTTCTCCAAAGACACTCTCGCTATGGCTATACGACAACTCTAAGACAACTCCAATAACATCAAAACGGCTAATTATCAAAAATATGTAAAGTTCATATTTTTACGCATCTTGATATCGATTGCTTAATGTGTATGTACCAAAAAATCGATTCTACACCCTAATATAAGATTGTGAAATTGATCCAGATACACTGTCGCTATGGCTATGCGACAACTCTATGACAACTCCAATAACATCAAAACGGCTAGTTAGCATAAATATGTAAAGTTCATATTTTTACGCAACTTGATATCGATTGCTTAATGTGTATGTCCTAAAAAATCGATTCTACACCTCAATATAAGATTGTGAATTTGCTCCAAATACACTGTCGCTATGGCTATACGACAACTCTATGACAACTCCAATAACATCAAAACGGCGAATTAGCATAAATATGTAAAGTTCATATTTTTACGCAACTTGATATCGATTGCTTAATGTGTATGTACCAAAAAATTAATTCTACACCTTAATTAAAGATTGTTAAATTGTTCCAAATACACTGTTGCTATTGCTATAGGACAACTCTATGACAACTCCAATAACATCAAAACGGCAAATTTGCATAAATATGTAAAGTTCATATTTTTACGCGTCTTGATATCGATTGCTTAATGTGTATGTACTAAAAAATCGATTCTACACCTTAATTTAAGATTGTTAAATTGTTCCAAATACACTGTCGCTATGGCTATACGACAACTCTATGACAACTCCAATAACATCAAAACGGCGAGTTAGCATAAATATGTAAAGTTCATATTTTTACGCAACTTGATATCGACTGCTTAATGTGTATGTATCAAAGAATCGATTCTACACCTTAATATAAGATTGTGAAATTGCTCCAAATACACTGTCGCTATGGCTATACGACAACTTTATGACAACATATCGATTGCTTAATGATTATATTATGACATATCGATTAATGTGTATGTATCAAAAAATCGATTCTACACCTTAATATAAGATTGTGAAATTGCTCCAAATACACTGTCGCTATGGCTATACGACAACTTTATGACATCATATCGATTGCTTAATGATTATATTATGACATATCGATTAATGTGTATGTATCAAAAAATCGATTCTACACCTTAATATAAGATTGTAAATTTGTTCCAAATACACTGTCGCTATGGCTATACGACAACTCTATGACAACTCCAATAACATCAAAACGGCGAGTTAGCATAAATATGTAAAGTTCATATTTTTACGCAACTTGATATCGATTGCTTAATGTGTATGTATCAAAAAATCGATTCTACACCTTAATTTAAGATTGTGAAATTGCTCCAAATACACTGTCGCTATGGCTATACGACAACTCTATGACAACTCCAATAACATCAAAACGGCGAGTTAGCATAAATATGTAAAGTTCATATTTTTACGCAACTTGATATCGATTGCATAATGTGTATGTACCAAAAAATCGATTCTACACCTTAATATAAGATTGTGAAATTGCTCCAAATACACTGTCGCTATGGCTATACGACAACTCTATGACAACTCCAATAACATCAAAACGGCGAGTTAGCATAAATATGTAAAGTTCATATTTTTACGCTACCTGATATCGATTGCATATTGTGTATGTATCAAAAAATCGATTCTACACCTTAATATAAGATTGTGAAATTGCTCCAAATACACTGTCGCTATGGCTATACGACAACTCTATGACAACTCCAATAACATCAAAACAGCGAGTTAGCATAAATATGTAAAGTTCATATTTTTACGCAACTTGATATCGATTACTTAATGTGTATAAACTAAAAAATCGATTCTACACCTTGATATAAGATTGTGAAATTGCTCCAAATACACTGTCGCTATGGCTATACGACAACTCTATGACAACTCCAATAACATCAAAACGGCGAGTTAGCATAAATATGTAAAGTTCATATTTTTACGCAACTTGATATCGATTGCTTAATGTGTATGTATCGAAAAATCGATTCTACACCTTAATATAAGATTGTGAAATTGCTCCAAATACACTGTCGCTATGGCTATACGACAACTCTATGACAACTCCAATAACATCAAAACGGCGAGTTAGCATAAATATGTAAAGTTCATATTTTTACGCAACTTGATATCGATTGCTTAATGTGTATGTATCAAAAAATCGATTCTACACCTCAACTTAAGATTGTGAAATTGCTCCAAATTCACTGTCGCTATGGCTAAACGACAACTCTATGACAACTCCAATAACATCAAAACGGCTTGTTAGCATTAATTTGTAAAGTTCATATTTTTACGCAACTTGGTATCGATTGCTTAATGTGTATGTACTAAAAAATCGATTCTACACCTTAATATAAGATTGTGAAATTGCTCCAAATACACTGTCGCTATGGCTATACGACAACTCTATGACAACTCCAATAACATCAAAACGGCGAGTTAGCATAAATATGTAAAGTTCATATTTTTACGCAACTTGATATCGATTGCTTAATGTGTATGTATCAAAAAATCGATTCTACACCTTAACTTAAGATTGTGAAATTGCTCCAAATTCACTGTCGCTATGGCTAAACGACAACTCTATGACAACTCCAATAACATCAAAACGGCTTGTTAGCATTAATTTGTAAAGTTCATATTTTTACGCAACTTGGTATCGATTGCTTAATGTGTATGTACTAAAAAATCGGTTCTACACCTTAATATAAGATTGTGAAATTGCTCCAAATACACTGTCGCTATGGCTATACGACAACTCTATGACAACTCCAATAACATCAAAACGGCTAATTAACAGAAATATGTAAAGTTCATATTTTTACGCATCTTGATATCGATTGCTTAATGTGTATGTATCAAAAAATCGATTCTACACCTTAATATAAGATTGTTAAATTGCTCCAAATACACTGTCGCTATGGCTATACGGCAACTCTATGACAACTCCAATAACATCAAAACGGCGAGTTAGCATAAATATGTAAAGTTCATATTTTTACGCAACTTGATATCGATTGCTTAATGTGTATGTATCAAAAAATCGATTCTACACCTTAATATAAGATTGTTAAATTGCTCCAAATACACTGTCGCTATGGCTATACGGCAACTCTATGACAACTCCAATAACATCAAAACGGCGAGTTAGCATAAATATGTAAAGTTCATATTTTTACGCAACTTGATATCGATTGCTTAATGTGTATGTATCAAAAAATCGATTCTACACCTTAATATAAGATTGTGAAATTGCTCCAAATACACTGTCGCTATGGCTATACGACAACTCTATGACAACTCCAATAACATCAAAACGGCTAATTAGCATAAATATGTAAAGTTCATATTTTTACGCATCTTGATATCGATTGCTTAATGTGCATGTACTAAAAAATGGATTCTACACCTTAATATAAGATTGTGAAATTGCTCCAAATACACTGTCGCTATGGCTATACGACAACTCTATGACAACTCCAATAACATCAAAACGGCGAGTTAGCGTAAATATGTAAAGTTCATATTTTTTCGCATCTTTATATCGATTGCTTAATGTGTATGTGTCAAAAAATCGATTCTACACCTTAACTTAAGATTGTGAAATTGCTCCAAATACACTGTCGCTATTGCTATAGGACAACTCTATGACAACTCCAATAACTTCAAAAAGGCTAATTTGCATAAATATGTAAAGTTCATATATTTACGCAACTTGATATCGATTGCTTAACGTGTATGTACTAAAATATCAATTCTACACATTAATTTAGGATTGTTAAATTGTTCCAAATACACTGTCGCTATAGCTATAGGACAACTCTATGACAACTCATATAACACTAAAACGGGTAATTAGAAAAAATATGTAAAGTTCATATTTTTACGCATCTTGATATCGATTGCTTAATGTGTATGTACTAAAAAATGGATTCTACACCTTATAATAAGATTGTGAAATTGCTCCAAATACACTGTCGCTATTGCTGTAGGACAACTCTATGACAACTCCAATAACATCAAAACGGCTAGTTAGCATAAATATGTAAAGTTCATATTTTTACGCAACTTGATATCGATTGCTTAATGTGTATGTATCAAAAAATCGATTCTACACCTTAATATAAGATTGTGAAATTGATCCAAATACACTGTCGCTATGGCTATACGACAACTCTATGACAACTCCAATAACATCAAAACGGCGAGTTAGCATAAATATGTAAAGTTCATATTTTTACGCAACTTGATATCGATTGCTTAATGTGTATGTATCAAAAAATCGATTCTACACCTTAATATAAGATTGTGAAATTGATCCAAATACACTGTCGCTATGGCTATACGACAACTCTATGACAACTCCAATAACATCAAAACGGCGAGTTAGCATAAATATGTAAAGTTCATATTTTTACGCAACTTGATATCGATTGCTTAATGTGTATGTATCAAAAAATCGATTCTACACCTTAATATAAGATTGTGAAATTGCTCCAAATACACTGTCGCTATGGCTATACGACAACTCTATGACAACTCCAATAACATCAAAACGGCTAGTTAGCATAAATATGTAAAGTTCATATTTTTACGCAACTTGATATCGATTGCTTAATGTGTATGTATCAAAAAATCGATTCTACACCTCAATTTAAGATTGTGAAATTGCTCCAAATACACTGTCGTTATGGCTATACGACAACTCTATGACAACTCCAATAACATCAAAACGGCTAGTTAGCATAAATATGTAAAGTTCATATTTTTACGCAACTTGATATCGATTGCTTAATGTGTATGTACTAAAAAATCGATTCTACACCTTAATATAAGATTGTGAAATTGCTCCAAGTACACTGTCGCTATGGCTATACGACAACTCTATGACAACTCCAATAACATCAAAACGGCTAGTTAGCATAAATATGTAAAGTTCATATTTTTACGCAACTTGATATCGATTGCTTAATGTGTATGTATCAAAAAATCGATTCTACACCTCAATTTAAGATTGTGAAATTGCTCCAAATACACTGTCGTTATGGCTATACGACAACTCTATGACAACTCCAATAACATCAAAACGGCTAGTTAGCGTAAATATGTAAAGTTTATATTTTTACTCATCTTGATATCGATTGCTAAATGTATATGTACTAAAAAATCGATTCTACACCTTGATATAAGATTGTGAAATTGCTCCAATTACACTGTCGCTATGGCTATACGACAACTCTATGACAACTCCAATAACATCAAAATGGCTAGTTAGCATAAATATGTAAAGTTCATATTTTTACGCATCTTGATATCGATTGCTTAATGTGTATGTACCAAAAAATCGATTCTACACCTTAATTTAGGATTGTTAAATTGTTCCAAATACACTGTCGCTATTGCTATAGGACAACTCTATGACAACTCCAATAACATCAAAACGGCGAGTTAGCATAAATATGTAAAGTTCATATTTTTACGCAACTTGATATCGATTGCATAATGTGTGTGTACCAAAAAATCAATTCTACATCTTAATTTAAGATTGTAAAATTGTTCCAAATATACTGTCATTATGGCTATACGACAACTCCATGACAACTCCAATAACATCAAAACGGCGAGTTAGCATAAATATGTAAAGTTCATATTGTATGTACTAAAAAATCGGTTCTACACCTTAAAATAAAATTGTGAAATTGTTCCAAATACACTGTAGCTATGGCTATACGACAACTCTATGACAACTCCAATAGCATCAAAACGGCTAGTTAGCATAAATATGTAAAGTTCATATTTTTACGCAACTTGATATCGATTGTTTAATGTATATGTACTAATAAATCGATTCTACACCTTAATAAAAGATAGTGAAATTGCTCCAAATACACTGTCTTTATGGCTATACGACAACTCTATGACAACTCCAATAACATCAAAACGGCTAGTTAGCATAAATATGTAAAGTTCATATTTTTACGCAACTTGATATCGATTGCTTTATGTGTATGTACTAAAAAATCAGTTCTACACCTTAATTTAAGATTGTGAAATTGCTCCAAATACACTGTCGCTATGGCTATACGACAACTCTATGACAACTCCAATAACATCAAAACGGCGAGTTAGCATAAATATGTAAAGTTCATATTTTTACGCAACTTGATATCGATTGCTTAATGTGTATGTACCAAAAAATCGGTTCTACACCTTAATATAAGATTGTGAAATTGCTCCAAATACACTGTCGCTATGACTATACGACAACTCTATGACAACTTCAATAACATCAAAACGGCGAGTTAGCATAAATGTGTAAAGTTCATATTTATACGCAACTTGATATCGATTGCTTAATGTGTATGTATCAAAAAATCGATTCTACACCTTAATATAAGATTGTGAAATTGCTCCAAATACACTGTCGCTATGGCTATACGACAACTCTATGACAACTCCAATAACATCAAAACGGCGAGTTAGCATAAATGTGTAAAGTTCATATTTATACGCAACTTGATATCGATTGCTTAATGTGTATGTATCAAAAAATCGATTCTACACCTTAATATAAGATTGTGAAATTGCTCCAAATACACTGTCGTTATGGCTATACGACAACTCTATGACAACTCCAATAACATCAAAACGGCTAGTTAGCATAAATATACAAAGTTCATATTTTTACGCAACTCGATATCTATTGCTTGATATGTATGTACCAAAAACTCAATTCTACACCTTAATATAAGATTGTGAAATTGCTCCAAATACACTGTCGCTATACGACAACTCTATGACAACTCCTATAACTTCAAAACGGCTAGTTAGCATAAATATACAAAGTTCATATTTTTACGCAACTCGATATCTATTGCTTGATATGTATGTACCAAAAACTCGATTCTACACCTTGATATAAGATTGTGATATTGCTCCAAATACACTCTCGCTATGGCTACACGACAACTCTATGACAACTCCAATAACATCAAAACGTCGAGTTAGCATAAATATGTAAAGTTCATATTTTTACGCATCTTGATATCGATTGCTTAATGTGTATGTAAAAAAAAATTGATTGTACACCTTAATATAAGATTGTGAAATTGCTCCAAAGACACTGTCGTTATGGCTATACGACAACTCTATGAAAGCTCCAATAACATCAAAACGGCGAGTTAGCATAAATATGTAAAGTTCATATTTTTACGCAACTTGATATCGATTGCTTAATGTGTATGTATCAAAAAATCAGTTCTACACCTTAATATAAGATTGTGAAATTGCTCCAAAGACACTGTCGTTATGGCTATACGACAACTCTATGAAAGCTCCAATAACATCAAAACGGCGAGTTAGCATAAATATGTAAAGTTCATATTTTTACGCAACTTGATATCGATTGCTTAATGTGTATGTATCAAAAAATCGATTCTACACCTTAATATAAGATTGTGAAATTGCTCCAAATACACTGTCGTTATGGCTATACGACAACTCTATGACAACTCCAATAACATCAAAACGGCTAGTTAGCATAAATAAGTAAAGTTCATATTTTTACGCAACCTGATATCGATTGCTTAATGTGCATGTATCAAAAAATCGATTCTACACCTTAGTATAAGATTGTAAAGTTGTTCCGTATATACTGTCGCTATTGCCATAGGACAACTCTATGACAACTCCAATAACATCAAAACGGCTAGTTAGCACAAATATGTAAAGTTCATATTTTTACGCAACTTGATATCGATTGCTTAATGTGTATGTACCAAAAAATCGATTCTACACTTTAATATAAGATTGTGAAATTGCTCCAAATACACTGTCGCTATTGCTATAGGACAACTCTATGACAACTCCAATAACATCAAAACGGCTATTTAGCATAAATATGTAAAGTTCATATTTCTACGCAACTTGATATCGATTGCTTAGTGTGTATGTATCAAAAAATCGATTCTACACCTTAATATAAGATTGTGAAATTGCTCCAAATACACTATCGCTATGGCTATACGACAACTCTGTGACAACTCCAATTAAAACCAAAACGGCTAATGTGCCCAAATATGTAAAGTTCATATTTTTACGCATCTTGATATCGATTGCTTAATGTGTATGTACCAAAAAATCGATTCTACACTTTAATATAAGATTAAGAAATTGCTCCAAATACACTGTCGCTATGGCTATACGACAACTCCAATAACATCAAAACGGCGAGTTAGCATAAATATGTAAAGTTCATATTTTTACGCAACTTGATATCGAGTGCATAATGTGTATGTACCAAAAAATTAATCCTACACCTAAATTTAGGATTGTTAATTTGCTCCAAATATACTGTCGTTATGGCTATACGACAACTCCAATAACATCAAAACGGCGAGTTAGCATAAATATGTAAAGTTCATATTTTTACGCAACTTGATATAGATTGCTTAATGTGTATGTATCAAAAAATCGATTCTACACCTCAATTTAAGATTGTGAAATTGCTCCAAATACACTGTCGCTATGGCTATACGACAACCCTATGACAACTCCAATAACATCAAAACCACTAGTTAGCACAAATATGTAAAGCTCATATTTTTACGCAACTTGATATCGATTGCTTAATGTGTATGTATCAAAAAATCGATTCTACACCTTAATATAAGATTGTGAAATTGCTCCAAATACACTGTCGTTATGGCTATACGACAACTCTATGACAACTCCAATAACATGAAAGCGGCTAATTAGCATAAATATGTAAAGTTCATATTTTAACGCAACCTGACATCGATTGCTTAATGTATATGTCCTAAAAAATCGATTCTACAGCTTAATATAAGATAGTGAAATTGCTCCAAATACTCTGTCGTTATGACTATGCGAACACTCTATGACAACTCCAATAACATCAAAACGGCTAATTAGCATAAATATGTAAATTCATATTTTAACGCAACCTGATATCAACTGCTTAATGTATGTGTACTAGAAAATCGATTCTACACCTTAATATAAGATTGTAAAATTGTTCCAAATGCTTTTTCGTTATGGCTAAACGACAACTCTATGACAACTCCAATAACATCAAAAAGGCTAATTAGCATAAATATGTAAAGTTCATATTTTTACGCAACCTGATATCGATTGCATAATGTGTATGTACCAAAAAATCAATTCTACACCTTAATTAAGGATTGTTAAATTGCTCCAAATATACTGTCGTTATGGCTATTATACAACTCTATGACAACTCCGATAACATCAAAACGGCTAGTTAGCATAAATATGTAAAGTTCATATTTTTACGCAACTTGATATCGATTGCTTAATGTGTATGTACTAAAAAATCGGTTCTACACCTTAATATAAGATTGTGAAATTGATCCAAATACACTGTCGCTATTGCTATAAGACAACTCTATGAAAACTCCAATAACATCAAAATGGTTAATTAACAAAAATATGTAAAGTTCATATTTTTACGCATCTTGATATCGATTGCTTAATGTGTATATATGTACCAAAAAATTGATTCGACACCTTAATATAAGATTGTGAAATTGATCCAAATACACTGTCGCTATGGCTATACGACAACTCCATGACAACTTCAATAACATCAAAACGGCTAGTTAGCATAAATATGTAAAGTTCATATTTTTACGCAACTTGATATCGATTGCTTAATGTGTATGTACTAAAAAATCGGTTCTACACCTTAATATAAGATTGTGAAATTGATCCAAATACACTGTCGCTATTGCTATAAGACAACTCTATGAAAACTCCAATAACATCAAAACGGCTAGTTAGCATAAATATGTAAAGTTCATATTTTTACGCAACTTGATATCGATTGCTTAATGTGTATGTATCAAAAAATCGATTCTACACCTTAACTTAAGATTGTGAAATTGCTCCAAAGACACTGTCGTTATGGCTATACGACAACTCTATGAAAGCTCCAATAACATCAAAACGGCTAAATAGCATAAATATGTAAAGTTCATATTTTTACGCAACTTGATATCGATTGCATAATGTGTATGTACCAAAAAATCAATTCTACACCTTAATATAAGATTGTGAAATTGATCCAAATACACTGTCGCTATTGCTATAGGACAACTCTATGACAACTCCAATAACATCAAAACGGGTAATTAGCAAAATTATGTAAAGTTCATATTTTTACGAACTTGATATCGATTGCTTAATGTGTATGTATCAAAAAATCGATTCTACACCTTAATATAAGATTGTGAAATTGTTCCAAATACACTGTCGTTATGGCTATACGACAACTCTATGACAACTCCAATAATATCAAAACGGCTAATTAGCATAAATATGTAAAGTTCATATTTTTACGCAACTTGATATCGATTGCATAATGTGTATGTACCAAAAAATCAATTCTACACCTTAATATAAGATTGTGAAATTGATCCAAATACACTGTCGCTATTGCTATAGGACAACTCTATGACAACTCCAATAACATCAAAACGGGTAATTAGCAAAAATATGTAAAGTTCATATTTTTACGCAACTTGATATCGATTGCTTAATGTGTATGTATCAAAAAATCGATTCTACACCTTAATATAAGATTGTGAAATTGCTCCAAATACACTGTCGCTATGGCTATACGACAACTCTATGACAACTCCAATAACATCAAAACGGGTAATTAGCAAAAATATGTAAAGTTCATATTTTTACGCAACTTGATATCGATTGCTTAATGTGTATGTATCAAAAAATCGATTCTACACCTTAATATAAGATTGTGAAATTGCTCCAAATACACTGTCGCTATGGCTATACGACAACTCTATGAAAGCTCCAATAACATCAAAACGGCGAGTTAGCGTAAATATGTAAAGTTCATATTTTTACGAACTTGATATCGATTGCTTAATGTGTTTGTACTAAAAAATCGGTTCTACACCTTAATATAAGATTGTGAAATTGCCTCAAATACACTGTCGCTATGGCTATACGACAACTCTATGACAACTCCAATAACATCAAAACGGCGAGTTAGCGTAAATATGTAAAGTTCATATTTTTACGAACTTGATATCGATTGCTTAATGTGTATGTACTAAAAAATCGATTCTACACCTTAATATAAGATTGTGAAATTGCTCCAAATACACTGTCGTTATGGCTGTTGACGCCGCCCCCGCTCAATTTCTTTGCCACGTCTGTATCAGCAGAGTAATATTTTCTTTCTTTCTTTTCGAAGTTTTTTCGGAGTTTTAATTAGCGCGCAACTAAACTCTAACTAAAACAAGTAAGGAAGGGCTAAGTTCGGGTGTCACCGAACATTTTATACTCTCGCATGATAAAGTGATAATCGAGATTTCATTATACGTCATTTTCATATTTTTCAAATACCGTATTTTTTTAAAGTTTTATTCCGCTATCATCATTGGTTCCTAATGTACATATATACTCGAATTATACAGAAAAGGCATCAGATGGAATTCAAAATAGCGTTATATTGGAAGAAGGCGTGATTGTGAACCGATTTCACCCATATTTCGTATGTCATCAGGGTGTTAAGAAAATATTATATACCGAATTTTATTGAAATCGGTTAAGTAGTTCCTGAGATATGGTTTTTGGTCCATAAGTGGGCGAGGCCACGCCCATTTTCAATTTTTAAAAAAAGCCTGGGTGCAGCTTCCTTCTTCAATTTCTTTCGTAAAATTTAGTGTTTCTGACGTTTTTTGTTAATCCGTTAACGCACTTTTAGTGATTTTCAACATAACCTTTGTATGGGAGGTGGGCGTGGTTATTATCCGATTTCTTTCATTTTTGAACTGTATATGGAAATGCCTGAAGAAAACGACTCTGTAGAGTTTGGTTGACATAGCTATAGTAGTTTCTGAGATACGTACAAAAAACTTAGTAGGGGGCGTGGCCACGCCCACTTTTCCAAAAAAATTACGTCCAAATATGCTCCTCCCTAATGCGATCCCTTGTGCCAAATTTCACTTTAATATCTTTATTTATGGCTTAGTTATGACACTTTATAGGTTTTCGGTTTCCGCCATTTTGTGGGCGTGGCAGTTAGCCGATTTTGCCCATCTTCGAACTTAACCTTTTTATGGAGCCAAGGAATACGTGTACCAAGTTTCATCATGATATCTCAATTCTTGCTCAAGTTACAGCTTGCACGGACGGACGGACGGACGGACGGACGGACGGACGGACGGACAGACAGACATCCGGATTTCGACTCTACTCGTCACCCTGATCACTTTGGTATATATAACCCTATCATCGACTCTTTTAGTTTTAGGACCTTACAAACAACCGTTATGTGAACAAAACTATAATACTCTCTCCTTAGCAACATTGTTGCGAGAGTATAAAAA